>NC_080168.1:114859759-115105729 GCF_950295315.1 Erinaceus europaeus | reverse complement strand
ATCTTGCTGATTGGTTCAGCCCTGGAATGGGTGGCCGGTGTCTCTCACTGTTGTCACCCAGAGTTTCAGCTGTTACGACTGCTTCTCCTTAGCCAGGGGCTCTGGATCCAGCAGACTCCTGCTGCGTGTCTGGGGGAGATGTGTGGTGAGACTCAACACGTGGAGGGTGTGGAAAGACAGTTCTGTTAATTAGGAAGTGCCAGTTGTTAATATTTATTTATTATTACTGTTAATTTACCAGAGCACTGCTCAGATCTGGCTCATGGCGGTGCTGGGAATTGAACCTGGGACCTCAGAGCCTCAGGCATGAAAGTTTTTTTCCCCTCCGGGGATATCGCTGGGGCTCAGTGCTGGCACTGTCGAATCCATTGCTGCCAGCAGCCCAGCCATTTTTTCCTGTTTTTTTAAATTGGACAGGATAGAGAGAAATTGAGAAGGGGGGCAGATAGAGAAGGAGATAAAGATAGACACTAGACATCTGTTTTGCGGCCTGTGAAGTGACCCCCTGCAGGTGGGGAGCCAGGCACCTGAACCCAGATCCTTGAGAGAGTCCTTGCACTTAGTACTATGTGTGCTTAACCAGGTGAGGTCCTTGGCATGAAAGTCTTTTGCTTAACTATTATGCTGTCTCCAGGCCCAATTTGTTAATTAAAAAAAAAAATTGGAGGGACTTCCGGAGGGGGGGCTACGAGCAGCAGATATGTTTCTCTCCTCTCCTCTCCTCTTCTCTCCTCTCCTCTCCTCTCCTCTCCCAGATCAACTAGGAATACCAAAGGAGACCACCGGGGACCAAAACAGGACAGGACTAGAAGAACTTCAGGAACCCACCAGATTACTGGTGAGTGCAAACACATGTGGCTGGTGACAGAGAGGAGCCTAGGGAGAGATTAGGTGGCTGGTAACAGTCCGGAAGTTTATCAGTTGAGACACAACATCCAGTCTGTTTCACCAACAAGGGGATAGCTGAAGGAGGAGAGGACTCCCCTGGGACTCACCAAGTGCAACTCTGAGTCTCCATTGCTGCTGCCCTCAGAGTCTGGAACAGTGGGGGGGAGGCCCTGTGTTGACACCAGGGGACAGAGAACTATCCAGGAAACTCAGGAGAAGATCTATACCTCAGTGACATAGCGGTGGGGCTGTGAAGGTCTCTTTGGATAACCATTGGATTATATCTGGCACTCCCTGTTTTATCTCTTGGTCAGGAGTCAGTGATTAAGCTAAGAAGCCTACTTATAGTTTAAATGGCCTCAGGCTCCCATAGCCTACTGGGAAGAAAAAGCACAGAAGAGGCTTTTAAGCCACTGAGCTCCAAATCAGGGATTAAAATACTATTGAAATAACTGTTAACTTCCACAACTGTGAACCCTTTAATTACCTTACTTAGACACAAGTCAATCCAGGCAAGAGTGATCAGTAATTTGAAAAGTACTGAGAGAGGGACCTCATAGCATAATATATAAAATGGTTAAACCAACAAGAAGAAATATTGGAGAAATGAACCAGGACAGGAGTCCAGCTAAAAGCCCCCCAAAGGCTGAAGCACAAAATAATGAGGTCAACATCCAAACACTGGTTAAGGAAATAATCACAGGAGTGAGTAAAGAGTTTGAAAGAATTGTCACCAGAAATGCAGAAACAACAAATGAGACTCTGGAAGAAAACACTAATTATCTCAAGGTTATTAGAGAGCTGAAAGCTGATATAGCTGAGCTAAGAACACAACTAGCTGAACAAGCTAAAACAGTATCAGAACAGGGTAACAAAATAGATGAACTCCAGAAAACAGTAGAGGGGAGAGAGAATAGAATCAATGAGGCTGAAGACAGAATTAGCAAGATTGAGGATGAATTAGAGACAACTAAAAAAGAAGTAAGAGATCTCAAAAAGAGATTAAGAGATGCTGAAAACAACAACAGAGACCTATGGGATGACTTCAAAAGAAACAATATACGCATTATTGGCTTACCAGAGGAAGAAAGGGAGGGAGAGGAAGAAATCATTCTTCAGGACATAATAGCTGAAAACTTCTCTAGTCTAGACAACATCAAAGATATAAAGGTTTAAGAAGCCCAGAGGGTCCCAAACAGAATTAACCCAGACCTAAAGACACCAAGACACATCATATTTAGAATGGAAAGGAATAAGGATAAAAAAAGGATCCTGAAGGCTGTGAGAGAAAAACCAAGAGTCACCTACAAAGGAAAACCCATAAGATTAGCAGCAGACTTCTCCACACAAACCACTACAGGTCAGAAGAGAATGGCAAGATATCTATTGAGAACTCAATGAGAAAGGCTTTCAGCCAAGAATACTGTATCCTGCTAGACTGTCATTCAGACTAGACAGAAACATAAAAACCTTCTTAGACTAGCAACAGTTGAAGAAATCAACTAGCGCCAAGCCTGCCCTGAAAGAAGTTCTGAAAGGTCTCCTATAAACAGTCAGACCACCATAAATAGGCCATATATCAGAACACTCTAAAACTCTACAAGAATGGTGTTAAAATATCTTCAATCTTTGATATCAATAAATGTCAATGGCCTGAATTCACCTATTAAAAGACACAGAGTAGGAAGATGGATCAGAAAACACAACTCAACAATATGCTGTCTACAGGAATCCCACCTAACTCAACAAGACAAACACAGACTCAAAGTGAAACAATGGAAAACTATCATACAGGCCAATGGCCCACAAAAAAGGGCAGGAACAGCTATTTTCATATCTGACATGATAGACTTTAAAATAGATAAAATTTAAAAAAATAGGAATGGACACTACTTAATGCTCAGAGGATCAGTCAATCAAGAGGACTTAACAATTATTAACATCTCTGCACCCAATGAGAAGCCATCTAAATACATCAAACATCTACTGAAAGAACTATAGCAATATATTAACAGCAACACAGTCATAATAGGGGACTTCAACACCCCACTCTCTCAACCTGACAGATCATCCAGGCAGAAAATCAACAAAGATGTAAGGGACCTTAAATGAGGAGATAGATAAACTAGAACTATTGGATATTTTCAGAGTCATTCATCCCAAGAAACTGGAATACACTTTTTACTCAAGTCCACATGGGTCTCAAGGATAGACCATATGTTAGGCCACAAAAACAGCAAATTCAAGAGCATTGAAATCATCCCAAGTATCTTCTCAGACCACAGTGGAATCAAACTAACACAATCAACAAAAGATTAGTAATAGTCTCAAAATGTGGAAGCTCAACAGTACACTTCTTAGCAACTACTGGGTCAAAGAGGAAATCAAGGAAGAAATCAAAATGTTTTGAGAGTTCAATGAAAATGAAGACAAGAGCTATCAAAATACTTGGCACAAAGCTAAGGAAGTACTGAGAGGGAAGTTCATAGCCATACAAGTGCACATTAGGAAACAAGAAAAAGCACAAATAAACAGCCTGATTGCACATCTTAAAGACCTAGAAGAAGAAGAAGAACAAAGGAACCCTAAAGCAACCAGAAGGACAGAAATCACTAACGTTAGGGCAGAAATAAATAACATTGAGAATAAGAAAACCATACAAAAGATCAACGAAAGTAAATGTTGGTTCTTCGAAAGAGTGAACAAAATCGACAAACCTTTAGTCAGACTCACAAAACCAAAAAGGGAGAAGACCCAAATAAATCAGATCATAAATGAAAGAAGAGATATCACAACAGACATTGCAGAAATTCAACATATCATGCGAGGCTTCTATGAACAACTATATGCCACCAAGCTATAGAACCTGGAAGAAATGGACGATTTCCTAGATAACTACCAACTTCCAAAACTAAGTAAAGAAGAAGTAGATAACACGAACAGGCCCTTCACAGCTAATGAAATTGAAACAGTTATCAAAAATCTCCCCAAAAATAAAAGTCCTGGACCAGATGGTTTTACAAATGAATTCTACAAAACCTTCAAAGAAGAATTAATACCTCTACTTTTAAAAGTCTTCCCGAAGACTGAAGACACTGGAATACTCCCTTCCAGCTTCTATGAAGCCAACATCACCCTGATACCAAAAGTAGACAGGGACACAACCAAAAAAGAAAACCACAAACCAATATCTCTGATGAATATAGATGCTAAAATATTGAACAAAATTCTAGCCAACCAGATACAGCAGTATATCAAAAAGATTGTTCATCATGACCAAGTGGGGTTTATCCCAGGCATGCAAGGTTGGTTTAATATACGTAAATCAATCAACGTGATCCACCACATCAATAAAAGCAAGACCAAAAACCACATGGTCACATTAATAGATGCAGAGAAAGCCTTTGACAAAATACAACATCCCTTTATGATCAAAACACTACAAAAAATGGGAATAGATGGAAAATTCCTGAAGATAGTGGAGTCTATCTATAGCAAACCTACAGCCAACATCATACTCAATGGTGAAAAACTGGAAGCATTTCCCCTCAGATCAGGTACTAGACAGGGCTGCCCACTATCACCATTACTATTCAACATAGTGTTGGAAGTTCTTGCCATAGCAATCAGGCAGGAGCAAGGAATTAAAGGCATACAGATTGGAAGAGAAGAAGTCAAACTCTCCCTATTTGCAGATGACATGATAGTATACACAGAAACACATAAGGAATCCAGCACGAAGCTTTTGGATATCATCAGGCAATACAGTAAGGTGTCAGGCTACAAAATTAACATTCAAAAGTCAGTGGTATTCCTCTATGCAAACACTAAGTTAGAAGAAGTTGAAATCCAGAAATCAATTCCTTTTACTATAGCAATATCTGTTGGTATGCTTAACACTATTCTATTTACATAACTACTGTATTCTATTTACATAACCACTGCAGGGCATTGGTTCAATCCCCACTGATTCATGATATGTTTTTGCTCCGCCCCCTTTCCTTGTCACACCCTGATTTTCACCAGTCACTTTTCTCTCCAACCTCTCTATGTCACATCCTGTTTCCACCCTACTTGGCAAGTACATATAAAGACAGCATTGTGAGTTTTACGGTACTTTAGTTTAGCTTAGCTTGGTATAGATTGAGCTGCGTCATGCATGAATAAAGAGATACTGCATACAACCCAGCCATGAGTCCCAGGTTGTCTGTTACCCACCTGTGAAGCCAGCCCGGCGAAAACAACAAATATCTAGGAATAAACCTAACCAAAGAAGTGAAGAACTTGTATACTGAAAATTATGAGTCACTACTCAAAGAAATTGAAAAAGACACAAAGAAGTGGAAAGATATTGCATGTTCATGGGTTGGAAGAATTAACATCATCAAAATGAATATACTACCCAGAGCCATATACATATTTAATGCTATCCCCATCAAGATCCCAAACACATTTTTTAGGAGAACAGAACAAATGCTACAAATGTTTATCTGAAACCAGAAAAGACCTAGAATTGCCAAAACAATCTTGAAAAGAAAGAACAGAACTGGAGGTATCACACTCCCAGATCTCAAATTGTATTATAGGGCTGTTGTCATCAAAACTGCTTGGTACTGGATCATGAATAGACACACTGACCTGTGGAATAGAATTGAGAGCCCAGAAATAAGCCCCCACACCTATGGACATCTAATCTTTGACAAAGGGGCCCAGACTATTAAATGGGGAAAGCAGAGTCTCTTCAACAAATGGTGTTGGAAATAATGGGTTGAAACATGCAGAAGAATGAAACTGAACCACTATATTTCACCAAATACAAAAGTAAAGTCCAAGTGGATCAAGGACTTGGATGTTATACCACAAACTATCAGATACATGTCATACATCAGACAAGAGGCTAATAACCGGAATATATAAAGAACTTGCAAATCTCAACAAGAAGAAAACAAATAACCCCATCCAAAAATGGGGGGAGGACTTGGACAGAATATTCACCACAGAAGAGATCCAAAAGGCTGAGAAATACATGAAAAAATGCTCCAAGTCTCTGATTGTCAGAGAAATGCAAATAAAGACAACAATGAGATATCACTTCACTCCTGTGAGAATGTCATGCATCAGAAAAGGTAACTGCAGCAAATGCTGGAGAGGGTGTGGGGTCAAAGGAACCCTCCTGCACTGCTGGTGGGAATGTCAATTGGTCCAATCCCTGTGGAGAACAGTCTGGAGAACTCTCAGAAGGCTAGAAATGGACTTACCCTATGATCCTGCAATTACTCTCCTGGGGATATAGCCTAAGGAACCCAACATATCCATCCAAAAAGATCTGTGTACACATATGTTATTAGCAGCACAATTTGTAATAGCCAAAACCTGGAAGCAACCCAGGTTTCCAACAACAGATGAGTGGCTGAGCAAGTTGTGGTATATATACACAATGGAATACTACTCAGCTGTAAAAAATGGTGACTTCACCATTTTCAGTTGATCTTGGATGGACCTTGAAAAATTCATGTTAAATGAAATAAGTCAGAAATAGAAAGATGAATATGGGGTGATCTCACTCTCAGGCAGAAATTGAAAAACAAGATCAGAATAGAAAACACAAGTAGAACCTGGAATTGGTGTATCGCAGCAAAGTAAAAGACTCTGGGGTGGGTGGGTGGGGAGAATACAGATCCAAGAAGGATTCAGAGGACCTAGTGGGGGTTGTACTGTTATATGGAAAACTAGGAAATGTTATGCATGTACAAACTATTGTATTTACTGTCGAATGTAAAACATTAATTCCCTAATAAATTAAAAAAAAATCCAGGCCCAGCAAAATAGCTCACTTGGGTAGTGTGCTGTGCTGCCATGTGTACAAGCCTGGTCTGAACCCAGCCTCTCCTGCACTGAAGGAAGTTGAGGTGCTGTGATCTCTTTTGCTCTCTCTCTCTCTCTGATTTTCTTTTTTATTATTGTTATTGTTTCGTCACCAGAGCACTGATCATCTCTGGCTATGGTAGTGTTGGGGATTGAACCCAAGACTTCAGAGCCACAGGCATTAAAGACTTTTTGCATAATCTTTGTGCTATCTCCCCTCTCCTTCTATCTTCCTATTTAAACTAAAGGGATAAATATCAACTAAGTATCCTCCATGACCCAGAAATTTCACCCAGAGTAACTCACCTCAAGGAATCCCAGGAGTCGCCACCAGTGTTCCCATGATGCTTGGGGGGTGGGGCTCGGGCCTTGGAGGGCTACAGACAAGGGGTGGGGGCAAGCTGAGAGTGGGGAGCCCCGGGCCCTCGAGACATGTGAAGTGCCAAAGAGGAAGCAGGTCAGTAAAGATAGAATGATTTCATTGTCCACTAAAAGGTCAACATGAAAATAAGGCTAATGTAAACAGCACAAGCTTTGGGGGGGTTTTGCAGGTCCTGTTTGGGGAGTGAGACTGAGTGGAGTATCAGAGAGGCTGTCCTATAAACTGCCACTCAATTCCTGTTACCTGGACTTGTATTTATTCTTTATTTAAGATGTGCTCATTAATGAGGGAGAGGTGGGAGGAAGAAAAGGAGGGGGGAGGGAGGGGGCAGGGAGGGAGGGAGAGAGAGAGAGAGAGAATTACTCTGGATACATGCAATGCCGGGAGTTGAACTCTGGACCTCATGCTTGAGAGTCCAACACCTCTTCCACTGTGTCATCTCAGTTGCTATTTGTTTGTTTGCTTGTTTTTCTTTTCTTCTAAATCTTCTTTATTGTTGCTGCCAGAGTCTATTGCCTAAATAATTCTGTTGCTACCAGTAAACTTTCCTCCCTTCCTTCCTTCCTTCCTTCCTTCCTTCCTTCCTTCCTTCCCCTCTCTTTTTTTTCTTTTTATCTATTTATTCTTTTTTGTTGCCCTTGTTTTATTGTTGTAGTTAGTATTGTTATTGATGATGTTTTTGTTGTTGGATAGAACAGAGAGAAATGGAGAGAGGGGGAGAGAAAGACACCTGCAGACCTGCTTCACCACCTGTGAAGTGACTCCCCTGCAGGTGGGGAGCTGGGGCTCGAACCCGGATCCTTACGCCGGGCTGGGCCTTGCACTTTGCACCACTTGTGCTTAACCCACTGTGCTACTGCCCGACTCCCACTCTCTTTCTCTCTCTCTCTCTCTTTCTCTTTCCTCTAGGGTTATCACTGGGACTCAGTGTCAGCATTACCATAAATCCACTGCTTTTGGAGGCCATTTCTTTCTTTCTTTTTTTTTTTTGTCCATTTTATTGGATAGGACAGAGAGAATTGTGTGTGTGTGTGTGTGTGTGTGTGTGTATGTGTGTGTGTGTGTGTGTGTGTGAGGGGGTAGAGATAGAGAGGGAGAGAAATACAGACACCCACAGACCTGCTTCACCACTCGTGAAGCATCCCTCCTGCAGGCACAGGGTTTGGGGGACTTGAACCCAGGTCCTTGCACTTGCTGAAATATGTGTGTTTAACCAGGTGTGCCACTGCCTAGCCCCTCAACTTTTCTTCTCTTTCCTTCTCTCCTCTCCTCTTTTCTCTCCTTTCAGTTAGAAAGAGAGAGGGAGAAGAGAGTGAGAGAGAGAGAGATGCTACAGCACTGCTCATAGAAGCGTCCCCTGGTGCTGAGGGCTCGAACCCAGGTCTTGCATGGCAATGCAGGCATCCTGGAAGGTGAGTTATTTTGTCACCCCTACCCGTCCCTGCCCGGGGTTATGGCTGGGACTTCATGTCTGCACCACTCCCAGAGGCTGTTTTCTTTTCTTCCTTTTAGTTTTGAGAATAGGAGACAGAAAGATACAGAGGGCAGGGAGGCAGAGAAAGGAGAGACACAGCAGCCTGCAAGCACGTCTACTTGTTGACTGGAGTTTCAAAACCAGGTCCTGGTGTTTGGTTTGGTGAAGTGTGAGCTCGGCCGGGCCACCTACCTCCCAGCCTCACTAATTTCTTCTTTACAAAGCAAACAAAACATACTATTTATAGGAAATCTGGGGAGGAAAAAGTAAGAAAACAATGGCCACTGGCATGGCAATGCAGTGCAAACCTCAGCTAACATTTAAGACATTTCCTGCAAAAGGCAGAGAGACGTGGACCCCGAGTTCTTGTAGCCTTTGATGCCTCCACGCCACTGGTAGTGGGGGTGGTGGTGGCGGCTGGCAGCTCCACAGCCTTTGTTTGGGAAACCCAGCAGAAAGGGTGACACAGGATGGCAAGACAAACACTCACCCACTGTTCCCCCAGAAGACAATAGGGTCACCACTCGGCTGCTGCCAGTGGAGAGACACAGAGCTGGGAGAGACACAGTTCTGGAAGGAGGACCCAGGCCTGGTGACTGTGAGCTCAGCACCTTCTCAAAGTGCCGGAGAAGCCAGCTTTCCAGGAGGGTCTCTCTCTCTCTCCCTCCCCGTCTCTCTCTCCCTCCCTCTCTCCCTCTCTCTCCTCATATCTCTCCCTTCCCCCCTCTCCCTCTCTCCCCCATATCTCTCCCTTCCCCCTCTTTCCCCCTCTCCCTCTCTCCCTTTCTCTCTCAACCCCATTTCCCTCTTTCCCTTTCTCTCTCTCTCTCCCTCCCCCCTCTCTCCACTTCTCCCTCTCTCCCTTTCTTTCTCTCCCTCTCTCCCTCTCCCTTTTTTACTCTCTCTCCCTCTCTCCCTCTTTCTCTCTCTCTCTCTCTGACTTACCTGTGTGGCCCTGCCCATGGTGATTCCAGGGAAACAAAGTGTCTGTGGGGCCCTCGGGGTGACTTCCCTGTGGAGCCATAAGAGGTGCCTGGCTAGAGCCGCTGTGGCTGGTCTCAGCTTGCTCTGTGACCACCCCCAGGCCTCCCTCACTGCAGAGTTGGAAAGGGACCCCTTGCAACTGCAAAGCCCCAGAACACAGTGTCAGCAGCAGCCCACATCCTGCTCCAGACACCAGGATGGAGAAGTCTCTGGTAGCCTGTAAGAGATGGAGCTGGCCAAGCCTACCAGAGCCAGCTCCTTTCCAGAGAGAAAGTAGCTTGAGCAGGTCCACTTCTGCTCTCACAAGGAAATGAGCTGGTTCACAGGGTTCAAATGAAAGAAAAGAGAAAGATCAAGAAATAGCAAGTCAGAGAAGCCAGGGAGGTGGTGCAGTGGGTAGAGCACCAGATTTTCTGAGGTCCCTGGTTAGACGCCTGGCACTATTCTGCTCTCCCTTTTGCTAATAATATATATTTTTTACTTGGTTAGGAGAAGAAGTGTAGATTTCTCTCAGTCTGTCTGGCAAGAAGCAGACGTCTGTAGCTTGGTGATGTCCCTCATAAAAGCAGAAGGGGTAACAGGCCAGGGTGGAAGATGAAGACGGGAGTCAGAACTACAACCCTGACTTATTTTTATAATCTGTTTTATTTACTTACGTATTGTCAAGTTTTGTTTATTGTCATCATCTGTGCTTCACTACTCCAGCCCTACTTTTTCAGATAGAGAGATAGAGAGGGGCCGGGTGGTGGCACACCTGGCTGAGCACACACATCGCAATGCACAAGGGCCCGGGTTCAAGCTCCCAGTCCCCACCTACAGAGGGAAAGCTTTGCGAGTGGTGAAGCAGGGCTGCAGTGTCTCTCTGTCTCTCTCCCTTCTCTACCACCCCCTTCCCTCTAGATATCTGGCTGTCTCTATTGAATAAATACATAAAGATAATAAAATTAAAAAGAGAGAGAGAGAGAGACAGCTTTCTTCACTGAGGTGAAGGCCAGGCTCAAACCTGCATCATGTGAATGACGAAGCCGTGCAGTATGGAGCTGAGCTATTCTGTCGGCCCAATCTATTTTATTCTATTTAATTTAATTAATTTATTTATTTTGCCTCCAGGGTTATTGCTGGGGCTTGGTACCTGCACTATGAATCCACTGCTCCTGGAGGCCATTTTTCTTTCTTTTTTTTTTTTTTTTTTTGTTGCCTTTGTTGTTGTTGGATAGGACAGAGAGAAATGGAGAGAGGAGGGGAAGACAGAGAGGAGGGGAGAAAGACAGACACCTGCAGACCTGCTTCACTGCCTGTTACACAACTCCCCTGCAGGTGGGGAGCCGGGGGCTCGAACTAGGAGCCTTATGCTGGTCCTTGAGCTTCAGGCCATGTACGTTTAACCCAGTGCTCTACTGCCCAGCCCCCTCAACTTTATTCTGTTTTATGGAGGGAAGAGAGGACACTGTGCACTGTCCTGTCAGGTGTGCCATTCTGTTTGGCTTTTGGCTTGTTTGGATGTAGTGCTGGGGACAAAACCCAGGGCGTCCAGCAAGACTCTGATAAGAGCCACCTCCCAGCCCAGGAGTCCTGACATTTAAAGGAAAGGGGCCAGGAGGTGGCACATCTGGCTGAGCACATGTGTTACATGTGCCAGGACCCAGGTTCAAGCTCCTGGTTCCTACCTGCAGGGGAGAAGCTTCATGAGTGCTGAAGCAGGGCTGCGGGTGTCTTTCTCTCCTTCTCTATCTCCCCTTCCCCTCTCAATTTCTCTCTGTGCTATGAATAAAAGAAATTAGTTAATTAAATTAGAAGATAAAAATATATAAAAGAAAAAAAGGAAACCAAGAGGCCCGGGAGATGGCACCGTGGATAAGGCATTGCAGTCTTAGGGACAAGGTCCTGAATCCAGCCCCTGGCATAGCATCTGCCAGAGGGCTGCTCTGGCTCTTTCTTTCTTCCTCAAACAAATAAACAAATCTTAGGAAGAAGGAGGAGGAGGAAGAAAAGAAGAAGAAGAGGAGGAAGAAAAATAGAAAAAGAAAACTGAGATATCTGACTTGATGTCCTCAGTGATGACATCAACCAAAGCAAATGGGGTGGAGAGGCTAGAGGTGGGGACAGGGCAGGAGAAAGCCAGTCCAGCCCAGTCCCCTAAGCGTCACTAGATAAGAAAACCCCTCAGGGGCAGGGGCAGGGGCAGGGGAAAGGGCAGGGGCAAGAAAGGGGCAGGGGCAGGGGTGCAAGAGGGAGTTGGCCAGGGCTCAGAGGAAGGGAGGAAGGTGCCAACTCTGGCGGGTGAAAGGAGTCCCGCAGCTACACTCCCATAAGGCCCAACATGGGTGGCTGCTGACTTTTTTTTTTCTTTTTGATTGAGACAGAGAAGCAGAGTGAAAGACACCACAGCAACGAAGCTTCTTTCAAGATGGTGGGGGCTGGGCTTGAACCTGGGTGACGCATACATTGTGTGGTGCACTGACCACTGACGGCTGCCAGTCTGCGTGGAGCAACTTAAGTTGCAACTTAAGTTGGAGCAACTGAGTCTCTGAGGCCCTGGGTTCAATGTCCAGCCAGAGCTGAGCAGTGCTCTGGTTAAACACCTCTGGCTGGGTAATGGCAGGAGTTAGAAATCATGAGGCCGGCGGCTGGAGAGAGAGCTCACATGGGAGGGCTCCTGCCTAGCCATGGGCGCGACCCAGGTTTGAGCCCTTGCCCCTGTGGCAGTGAGGGGTGGCGGTACTTCAGTGCTGTGGTGTCTCTCCCCCTCTGTCTCTCTACCTGATAAACTTGATCCACAGCAGGGAGATGGTGCCTGCATGAGGCCATAACTAAACCGGGAGGTTAGCAGTACAGTGGGTATTAGTTAACAGAAGAGTTCTTTCATGGCTCTCTGGAACATTCAGAGACACTGCTGGAAAGATGCCCACCCCTTCCTTGGGTTTTTCAAAGACAGGGCAGTGTCCAGAGTTCTAAGCCCGTTAGGAGTGGACCCAACACTCTTGACCCCAGGTGGCAAATCTATGGTGCAAACAGACTGGGTGTGTATCCAGGGCCACCGCCCTACAGCAAGCAGTTGAGAGTCACAGCGTCAGAGGAGTGAACTGTGGGGAGGGAGCAGCACGGGCCACATGGGGCGGGTGCTCTGGGCCAGCCTGCACATCTTGCAGCCTGCACAGGGCAGCGTCAGAGGAGGCCCAGCTCCACCGGTCAGCATGACCTGGGCGGAAGTTCCCCTGCACCCTGACCAGTGGGAAATTCCCAAGCTGTGATAGATAAACTTTTTTTTTTTTTTTTCAAAATGTGTAGGCCATCTTCTGATGTAGCTGTATATTCCATGTTAAAAAAAAAAAGTCTAACAAGGGGCTGGGCGGTGGCACACAGGGGTAAGCACAGATAACATGAAACACAAGGACCCGTGCAAGCCCCCGGCTTCCCGCCTGCAGGGGGGAGGGTTGTTTTATAGGTGTTGAAGCAGGCCTGCAGGTGTCTGTCTTTCTCTCTCTTTCTCTGTCTTCCCTCCTTTCTCAGTTTCTCTCTGTCCTATCCAAAGAAATGGGGAAAATATCTGCTAGGAGCAGTGGATTTGTAGTGCTGGCAGATTTGTTTTTTTTAATTTCTTTATTGGGGAATTAATGTTTTACATTCGACAGTAAATACAATAGTTTGTACATGCATCACATTTCCCAGTTTTCCATATAACAATACAACCCCCACTAGGTCCTCTGTCATCCTTCTTGGACCTGTATTCTCCCCCCACCCCCCATCCACCCCAGAGTCTTTTACTTTGGTGCAATACTCCCCATCTCGATTTCTGATTGTCTCTAGCTAATAAATCAATAAATAAATATAATAGAAAAAATTTAAAAAAGAAAAGGAAAGGAAGTACCTACAACAGGACAGTGGGGCTGACACTAACTGTTCCCCACACTTTTTCTCTCTCTCCCTCTCTTTCTAGTATTTGTTATTTAATATTTACTTTTTATGCCAGAATACTGTTCCTCTCTGGTTTCTAATGGTTCTAGGGATTGAACCTGGGGTATTTTGGAGCCTCGGACATAAAAACCCATTTTTTGGGAGTCGGGCAGTAGCGCAGCAGGTTAAGCGCATGTGGTGCAAAACACAAGGACCGGTGTGAGGATCCCGGTTCGAGCCCCCGGCTCCCCACCTGCAGGGGAGTTGCTTCACAGGCGGTGAAGCAGGTCTGCAGGTGTCTATCTTTCTCTCCTCCTCTCTGTCTTCCCCTCCTCTCTCCAGTTCTCTCTGTCCTATCCAACAATGATGACATCAAAAACAACAATAATAACTACAACAATAAAACAACAAGGGCAAAAAAAGGGAATAAGTAAAGAAATATTTAAAATAAATAAATAAATAAATAAAGGTCTCCCTTGGCCCCTCCACCTTTTTCTTTCTTTTCTTTCTCTCTTTTTGCTATCAGGGTTACTACTGGGGCTTGATGCCTGCACTACAAATCCACTGCTCCTGGTGGTCATTTTTTTTCTTTCTATTTTCATTTGATAGGAGAGAGGGAAATTGAGAGGGAAGGGGAGATACAGAAGGAGAAAAAGATAGACACCTGCAGACCGTTTCAACTCTCATGAAACATCCCCCCTACAGGTGAGTAGAAGGGACTCAAACCCAGATCCTTGTGCATGGTGGCACCCACTCGGGCTCCCACCTTTTTTCTTTTTAAATTTTTAAAAAATATTTATTTATTTATTTTCCCTTTTTGTTGCCCTTGGTTTTTATTGTTGTTGTAGTTATTACTGTTGTCACTGTTAGATAGGACAGAGAGAAATGGAGAGAGGAGGGGAAGACAGAGAGGGGGAGAGAAAGACAGACACCTGCAGACCTGCTTCACTGCTTGTGAATCGACTTCCCGGCAGGTGAGGAGCCGGAGGCTCGAACCGGGATCCTTCGGCCGGTCCTTGCGCTTTGCGCCACGTGCGCTTAACCCACTGCGCTACCGCCTGACTCCCCCCACCTTTTTTCTTACAGGAGTATCCAGGCTGCACTCTCTGAACTGCCCCTCCAAAGTGAGGTGTTACCTTTAAAGAGAAATATACCTACAACTGCAGACAGACCTCTGAGGGCAGCCTTCACTTTGGTCAAGGAATAGCAGCCCTTGTTAAAAACACAATAGGGGAGTCGGGCTGTAGTGCAGCGGGTTAAGCGCAGGTGGCACAAAGCACAAGGACCGGAGTAAGGATCCCGGTTCGAACCCCGGCTCCCCACCTGCAGGGGAGTCGCTTCACAGGCGGTGAAGCAGGTCTGCAGGTGTCTATCTTTCTCTCCTCCTCTCTGTCTTCCCCTCCTCTCTCCATTTCTCTCTGTCCTATCCAACAACGACGACAACAACAATAATAACTACAATAATAAAACAACAAGGGCAACAAAAGGGAATAAATAAAATAAAATAAAAAATTAAAAAAAAAAACACAACAATAGTAACAACACACACACACATACTTTGAAATCTGGGGATGAACCTAAAAGTGCTTTTGAAGAATTTAAAGCCATTCTTAGGCAACCAGAAAACAACTGAACTCCTAGGTAGAGCTTGCCTTTCTATTTTTTTAAAAAATATTTCTTACTTTATTCCCTTTTGTTGCCCTTGTTGTTTTATTTTTGTAGTTACTACTATTGTTGTTATTGATGTCATCATTGTTGGATAGGACAGAAAGAGATGGAGAGAGGAGGGGAAGACAGAGAGGGGGAAAGAAAGACAGACACCTGCAGACCTACTTCACCGCCTGTGAAGCGACTCCCCTGCAGGTGGGGAGCTGGGGGCTCGAACCGGGATCTTTATACTGGTCCTTGTGCTTTGCGCCACCTGCGCTTAACCTGCTGAGCTACTGCCCAACTCCCCAGAGCTCTCCTTTCTAAATTAAAAAAAACCACCACTTGTTGCCTTTAACGGAGAACTAGCCCTAAGATTTGCTGATTAAAGTAAGGCTGGGAAGTGGTGCAGTGGATAAACCCCTGAGCCCTGGAGCAGGAGGTCCCACGTTCAGTCCTTGGCAGAGCACAGCACTGAAGCCTTTCCTGGTGCCGTGGTGCTCTGGAACTCAAGACTGGGCCACACACGTGGCATAGCAGGTGTCCCACCAGGTAAGCTGGCTCTTCAGCTCCTTTAAAGATTTATTTACCTCATATATCTATAGAGAGAGACAGGAGGAGAGGAGCCAGAGCACCTCTCTGGGGATTGTCTCAGAAGCCTCAGGCATGTGAGTCCTGCATTCTGCCAGCTGAGTGATCGCTTTCTTGAAAATACAAGGATGTTACAGGCCAGCAAGATATTTATTTTTATTATTTTTTATTTATTTTCCCTTTTGTTGCCCTTGTTGTTTTTCATTGTTGTTGTAATTTGTTATTGTTGTTGATGTCATCGTTGTTGGATAGGACAGAGAGAAATGGAGAGAGGAGGGGAAGACAGAGAGGGAGAGAGAAAGACACCTGCAGACCAGTTTCACCACCTGTGAAGCGACTCCCTTGCAGGTGAGGAGCCGAGGGCTCGAACAGGGGTCCTTATGCCGGTCCTAGCACTTTGCGCCATGTGCACTTAACCCGCTGCGCTACTGCCCAACTCCCCAACCAACAAGATATCTTATAAATAAGATCCTTAGGGGCTCACCTGAGAGGGTGTTTACTTTGCCAAGTGCAAAACCCAGCCCCTATCACATTACGGGTGGGGGTGGGGGTGGGGGTGGGTGGGGTGGTTCTTCTGAGTGCTGGTGTCTTTCCTTTTTTTCCCTGTTTTTGCCCTTCCCTCCTTTTCTCCCTCGCTTCCTTTCTTTATCAGAGTATTGCTCAACTCAGGCTTATGGTGGTGGTGGGGACTGAACCTTGAACCTTGGTGCCTCAAGCATGAAAGTCTTTTTTGCATAACCAGGATGTTATCTCCCCAGCACTCTTTCTCTGCTTCCATCTAAAAAAGTAGAGCTGGAGCAGTAACTGCCATAGTAACAACTAAAGCAAACAAGCAAGACAGCTATTCCCTGTCTCCCAGTTTGTGTGACCTTGAATACCTTTCTGTCACACATTTCATCAGTTTCAAAATGGTTCACTGCTGTAGATTTGGGGTCAGCTTTTTTCAGTGTCCCTGTCAGCCCCAACAGTTAATTATCTATTTGCCTTTGGAACAAGTAGCAATAAACCAGGGCAGCTGTGCCCCACGGCCTCACTGAAGCCCCTTCTTATTTCTCTCATGTCCTTCTCTAAGATTGAAGTGTGCTCCAGCTCCCCAGAAAGTAGTCCTTGCTACAATATGTAGATTACCTCTTGCAGAAATGCCCATGAAAGGGCCCGTTTATTTGCTGCCATGGATAACTGCTCATTTGCTAGGTCATAAGCTAAAAGAATTTGGCCGTCTCCAGAAAAAGAATGAAACAAGTTCAGAGGATGGGGGGTAGCTCCCCCAATATATTGGACGTGCTGGATGGAAGCCCCAGAACCATAGGGGAGCTCTCCATCAGATAGGGGGGCAGTGCTGTGCTCTCTCTTCCTCTCTCTCTCAAATAAAGACTAACAAAACCAGCCCTAGAGAGGCAGCCAAGTAGTAGTGGTGGTGTGTGTGCATGATGAGGCCATGGGTTCATTTCCTGGGCCTTCAGAATCAAGAAAGAATGAAATTGTTGCAGGGACTCCTAGACCCACAAGTGAGTGACGGCTTTGTGGCTTGCTAGGTTGACTGCCTATTGTAAGATGCGGGTTCTTCGCTTATCTCAATGAGCTTCCCCACTTTATGTGCTCACTCAGATTCCAGCTCCTGAGCCCCTTTCTTGGGAAGCTAAGCACGAGCAGGCTCATGAGACTCAAATACGCACTGCATAGCCCGGGAGGATATACAGTGATAACATAAAGGATTTGGAAGCTAGGGGCCCCGAGGTCCTGGGTTTAATCCTCGATATCACCAGCAGTCAGAGCTGAGCAGTGCTCTAGTAAATAGCCATAGTAATAGTAATGACGATTTTTTTGTATAATATTTAAAAAATAGTTTATGTACGTATTGAATGGAGATAGACTGAAATCAAGAGGGAAGGGGAAGATAGAGAAGGAAAAGAAGAGACACACCTGTAGCCCTGCTTCACTACTTGCAAAGCTTTCCCTCTGCAAGTGGGGACTGGGGACTTGAACCTAGGTCCTTGCACATTGTAACATGTGTGCTCAAGTGTGTGTGCCACCACCTGGTCCCCAAAGTTTTTTTTTCCCTTTCTCTCTCTCTCTCTTTTTTGCACCAGAGCACTGCTCAGCTCTGGTTTATGATGGTACAGGGGATTAAACCCATGGCACTATAGGAAGCTGTGTGTCTTTTGTTTATTTGTTTGTTTGCTTGCTTGTACCAGAGCACTGCTCATCTCTGGCTCATGAACCAGGGACTTCAGAGTCTTTCTCATATGCTATCCCTCCCATCCCCCAGGCTACTGTGGCCTTTCACTGTTTCTCTGCTTTCTGTCTCTAAAATAAAACTGGGTGTTCACTTCAGCCCTGGGGGCATTTCTGGAAGATTAAAAAACAAAACAAGTGGTCTGGGAGGTGGCACAGTGGATAAAGCACTGGATTCTCAACCATGAGGTCCTGAGTTCAATCCCTGGCAGCACATGTACCAACCAGAGTGATGACTGGCTCTTTCTCTCTCTGCCTATTTTTCTCATAAATAAATAAATAAATTCTTTAAAAAAAAAAAAACAGAAACAAAAAGACAAAGACCTAGCTATTGTACCTTTGGGGTCATCCATGATTTGAGGATGTATGGGAGCCAAGATGGTTTTCTTTATTTCTTTTTTTTTATATATAAGATTTTATTTCTTTATTCATGAGAAAGACAGGAGAGAGAGAAAGAACCAGACATCACTCTGGTACATGTGCTTCCGGGGACTGAACTCAGGACCTCAAGCATGAGAGTCCAGTGCTTTATCTACTGTAGCGCCTCCTGGACCACCCAAGTTGGTTTTCTTTTTTCTTTTCTCTTTTTTTTTTGCCTCCAAGTTATTGCTGGAGCTCGGTGCCTGCACTGTGAGTCCACTGCTCCTGGAGGCCATTTTTCCCATTTCGTTGCCCTTGTTGTTGTTATTGTTGCCACTGCTGTTGTTGTTGGATAGGACAGAGAGAAACTGAGAGAGGAGCGGGGAAGATAGGGGGAAAAACAGACACCTGCAGACCTGCTTCACCATCCGTGAAGTGACCCCTATGCAGGCGGAGAGCCGGGGGCTTAAACCCGGATCCTTATACTGGTCCTTGCGCTTTGTGTCATGTATGCTCAGCCTGCTGTGCTACTGCCAGGCCCGCAAGATGATGTTTTCTTATATCCTAAGGCATCTCGCTTAAAAAAAAAAAAGGCAGGAAAGAAGGAATAAATAAATAGACAGCAGCAAGTCATGGCTGTAGTGCTGCTCCCTTTACCTGCTGCAATTGTCACTGAAGTTGGGGATCCCACTAACAGAAGCGCGAGTGCTGGGGAAATAGTCTGGGTTCCCTGTAAAGACAGTGGCTATGGAATCTGTGGAGATGTTGGCCCATGAAAATGAAGTTTATGTGCTTCCTTTTCTTTCTTTTTTCCTTTTTTTAAAAGAAATTATTTATTGGGTAGAGATAGCCAGAAATTGAGAGGAAGGGGAGATAGAAAGGGAAAGAGACAGAGACACTGGTAGCCCTGCTTCACCACTTGTGAAGCTTTCCTCCTATAGGTGGGACCAGGGGGCTTGAACCTGGGTCCTAGTGCACTGTAACATGTGCACTCAACCAGGTGTGCCACCACTTGCTTACCTGCTTTCAAAAAGGAAAACCCTTTGTTGGTAGATCATTGCCAGCTTCATGTCCTTGGAACAAGGCCACCATCTGCTTCAGACTCAGAAACCTTCGGATGGGGGAAACAAGTACTGTGAATGAAGGGAGCTAGGGCCTGCAGGGCATTTGGTTTTTCCGGGCTAACTCCATTTTTTTTTTTTATTCCTTCACTTCACCTCAGTGCATTTATGATGACTCAGATTATGAAGAGACACTGGTGAATAAACATCTATAAAAATGACAAAAGCTGTCAATTAGCAGTGGCTGGCCTGCCAGGTTCAAAATCCTGGAAAAACTTTGCATCCGGACAGGCCTCAGGCTGCCTCCGCCTTGTCCCTGTGAACACTTGTTGCCTTGTTCACTTTCTACTCAGGACTGGGCATCAATTCAGCCTTGTTTCTGGGTGCATGTTTCCCGGATGGATGAAGCCTGCCTCTGCCACAGGGCAGGTCCTTCACAGTGGCAAAGAAACTGTGAAAAGTGCATTTCCTGACTGGGGTGACTCTCGCACAAGCACCATTTCACAGGGCAAATCATAGGAGCCTCAGCAAACGCCTTGCAGCCTTCTTGTTGGGTTTATCACTGTCTGTTATTATCCTTGGTCAAGCAAGGCTGAGGAAAACCATACCACCTTCAAACTTAAGATTTCTCTTTCTTTTTAAAATTAATCATTAATATTATTTTAAATATTTATTTGATAGAGACAAAGAAAAATAAAGAAGGACAGGGGAGATAGTGAGAGAGACAAAGAGACACTTGCAGCACTGCTTCACCACTAGTGAAGTTTTCCTGCTGTAGGTGGGGACTGAGGGCTTGAACCATGGTCCTTGAGCATTGTAACAAGTGCACTGAACCAGCTGTATCACTGCCCAGCTCTATTTAGAATTTTTTATTTGCTAGGACAAATGAGGAAATTGAGGGAGGGATGCGGTGATGGGGGGAGAGAGAGAGAGAGAGAGAGAGAGAGAGAGAGAGAGAGATGGAAGAGAAGAGAGAGGCCTGCAGCATTGCTTCACCACTAGTGAAGTTTCTCCCTTGCAGTGAAGACTGGATCCTTGTGCATTGTAATGGGTGTGCTCAACCAGGTGTGTCACCCAGCCTCTCCCTTTCTATTTTTCTTTTTAGGACCAAGGAGACAGCATAATGATTGTGCAAAAGCCTTTCATGCTGAGTCTCCAAGGTGCCAGGTTCAAATCCTGGCTCCACCATTGGTCAAGCTGAGCAGGGCTCTGGTTACTCTTGTACACCAGAGTGATGCTCTGTTTCCTTCTTTCATTAATAAATCAGTAAATCTATTTTTATTTTTAAAAATAATTTATTAAATAAAAAAATTATTTAATAATTTATTAATTATTTGTTTATTATTTTTTTACTCCAGAGCACTGCTCAGCTCTGGCTTTTGGAGGTGCAGGGGATTGAACCTGGGATGTTGGAGCCTCAGGCATGAAAGTTTGTTTGCATAACCATTATGCTATCTACTCCCATATATATATATTTGCCTCCAGGGTTATTGCTGGGGCTCGGTGCCTGCACTATGAATCCACTGCTCCTGGAGGCCATTTTTTCCTATTTTGTTGCCTTTGTTGTTACTCCCATATTTAAAAAATAATTTATTTATTTATTCATGAGAAAGATAGGAGAAAAAGAACGAGACATCACTTTGGTACATGTGCTTCTAGGGGTTGCACTCAGGATGTCATGCTTGAGAATTCAATGCTTTATCCACTGTGCCACCTCCTGGACCACAGTAAGTATATTTTTTAGTAAAAAGAATAATATTAGTGCTACACTGGGGGCATGTATCAGACCCAAGGATAACACACAAAGGATCAGCATCACTTCAGAGCAATAGTTGGGGGTGGTGGGTGTGAGGCTGTCTCGCAAAGGTGTCCAGGTCCCTGGCATGCACACAATCCATCCCTGACCTTCCCACAGAACAACACGAATCGGGAGGAGGGAGGTGGCCTCCACATTTTATTGGGGATACAGCAGAAGCAGAGGCTGGAAGCGGAGCAGCCGCATTGGAGGACAGATAAATTAACCGCAGTGCGGGGGGTGGGGGGCGAGACTGAGCCAGGCAGGGACTGGGCCAGGCGCTTTGATATAAAAAAACAATGAAGACACACAAAGGGGCCCCAGAGACTCAGGCGGGGAGGGCAGCACCATCCAGACAGCAAGGAGGAGGGGGGCAGATGGAGAAGGCAACTTGACCCCTCGCCCCCTACCTCCACCCACACGGGACCTCTGGACTGGCCCCATGGAGGTTTGGGGTGGGGGGCAGCGGGGCAGTGGAGGCAGCACAGCCGCGGGCAGGAAGCCCAGCACCACAAGATGGCTCAGCCCGGAGTGGAAGCCGGGGGCTCCAGCTTCCTCCCATTGGAGCCTTTCTCTGGTGAGAGAAGGGAGCAAGGGTGGGGTCTCTCCCTGAGCTGAGAGCCGTGTTTCCTCCACAGCAGCAGTGCAGTGGTGTGTGCCAGGAACCCCCTTCACCCTCGGTCCCTCTGCCTTCTTGGTCCCTGTGGGCTGGGCCCAGGGACATCAGTCCAGTCTGTGGTCCCCGACTTGAGGGCCATGACGCAGTGTAGGCCATCAGCCCTGGCTCCCACAGGAAGAGAGCGAGTCATAGAGAGAGTCACTGAGAGACTCGGAGGTCTCCAGCCCTGGGGGGCCCCCACTGGCCACTCTGCCCTCTTCTCCCATGTCCGATGTGCTGGGGGTACGGCTACCCCCAAATGCTGGACCTTGGGGTGGAGGGGCTGGGCGGCTGGGCTCTGTGCTCCGCTTCCGGTCCACAGGCAGGGCCTGGAAAGAACGGGGGGGGGGGGGGCTCAGAGGAGGCTCCTCTGCACCTCTGGGGGCTACACAGGGGGCCCAGGATGGTGGGCACACTTTAGGAATATCAGCTGGACTGGCGTGGTGCTATCAGGGCTCTGGGCAGGCATCCACACCTTTTCTCTGAGAGGTGAATCAGGAAGGCTGGAGACAGGTACTCAAGGGGCAGTGGCCTACCCTCCTGTACCCAGTCTCCATCGGACTCACCATAGGGGTCCTGGGCAGCCCCTCCAGGGGTCGGGCTGGGCAGAGGAAGGGGTCAGAGGAGCCGCCAGCTGCCCTGGCATTGGGGAAGGTCCAGTTCTTGGCCAGCTGGATGGGAGGCGGTGGGCCCGGGTCCTTGCAGGGTTCTGCTGGGGGAGGGGGCGGGTAGGCAGTGGAGCTGCTTGAGGGGCTCCGAGGATGCCTGCCCACCTGCCCGCTCACCCAGGCACTCACCGTCAGGGCAGGTCTGGTGGCCCCGTGGGCTGGGTGCAGAGGTGAGCATCGCGGGGAAGGTGGGCATGCTGGGGTGCCGCCCACTCACCAGCAGCTCCTCCAAACCGGGTACCTCCCGCTCCAGTGTGTGGGCTCGCCGGGGGACTTTGGTCAGGGGTGCGGGTCGGGCTGGGGGCACCCCGGGTGGGGGCTCTAGACGAAGTTTAGTCTTGGGAAGGTTCTTGCTGGGGGTCCCGCTGCTGCCATGGTCTGGGGGCGGGAAGGTCCCAATGCCACTGTCCAGGGTTCGAGTCAAAGAGCCACAGGCTGTGGAGAGGAAGGTACCTCAGACTCAGCCCCTCTGCCTTCTAGCTTCCAGCCTCCGCTCAGGGTCCCTCCTGGCCCCACAGACTGTCACCCCTGCACCACCTCCTAGGGCTCGGGGAAGGGGATACACTCGGGATCTTGAGGGGAGGACTCTGTGCCCATCTGGTGCTTGGCACCAAGATAGCACTTAGGGCCTGGCGCCTGTGGTGGTGACAGGAAAGAGTGAAGGGGCAGGGGAGAGAAGCAGGTCCCACCCTTGGCGCCCAGCCCACTGACCTGTGAAGTGCGAGGTGGGCACTGGCTCGGCCAGGCTGTCCTCTGTTGGCATCTCTTCCCGCCTTCCTGGCTCACTGTTGGGCTGTGTGAGTGCAGGAAGTCTCAGTGTCCACCTCCTACACCCCAGGCCCCTCCCAGGTTCTGCCACTAGGCCCTGGGAGCAGAGTCCTGAGTTTCCCAAGAGTGCCAATCTTCAGGAGACCCTCTCCCTTCCCCAACCCTCCTCGGAGATCACAACTAGTGACTTCCAGGCTCCAGGGAAGGGGAGCCTCGTGGGGCTGAGAGCCACTGCAAGCCCACAGGGCCTGGATCTCCAGTCGGGATCTCCTGCATGAAGCACCTACCTTCCCTGGAGGTTTCCCACAGCCTTGAAGAGGCCCCACCAGGCCGTTTCGGGGCCCACAAGCTGGCCAGGGGCTCTTGGGGTCAGAGGACACTGGCTGGAAATCACCATAGTCAGGTTTGGGCTCCCTCCAGCTCTTGGGTGGCAGTTCCTTGCCGTCCACCCTAGGGGGCAGCAGTGAGGATGGAGGTGAGGGAGACCTGGGCCAACACTCCTTCCAGGGGGCCTGGGCATGGAGAGGCACACAGCCACCCCCACTTCCCAGCCATGGAAGTTGCCCCTTCACTCTGACTCATACCAAGAACAAGCAGGGGTCCTAGGAAAGCTCCCAGGGGAACAGCAGGGCCAGAGATAGGAGTACTTTTCCCAAAGTGGCCCAGGACAAGCAGTGACTCCCCCCCCCCCTGCCCTCAGCCCCATTAGCCCTGCTGAGGGTCCACTCAGCAGAGCGGCCCACCCAGCACAACTCAAGTGCACTCGCTACTCCCAGTAGCCTGAGGCCCAGGCCCCACAGACACTCTGCTTCAACTTGCCGGGGCAGCTGAGATGTCCACAGGCCCTGACTGCTAGGTCTGCGGCAGCTGCAAAGAGCGGGTGGGAAGCCCAGACTCTTAGGAAAGAGTCCCTGCTGTAGACCCCTGTGCCCACGGAGGGTCCAGTGCCCTGACCACCTCCTTACCTGTTGAGCAGCTGCTGCATGAAGGTGTCAGCACCCTGGTACATGCCAGCCAGCTGGCCCTGCACTGGGCCCAGCCCCGCAGTGGAGGCTGGGGCAGGTCCTCCGGGCCGTGGCCGGGCCCTGCTGCTCAGGTAGGCCTTCTCCTCCTCCAGCGCCCGGCGCAAGTCCTCCGCCTTGGCCATCAGCTTGGAGATGTTGAGGCTTTCGGCCTCCAGCTTCCGGGCCTCCACCTTGACCTCCTTGCGGAGAGGGGAGCTCCCAGCCCCATCTTTGCTCTTGGCGGCCTCCGTGCGGCGGTTTAACGCTGGCAGCTTGCTCTTCTTGAGGCCAAACCAGCTGGCGATGCTGCTGGTGTTGCGGTGCTTGGCCTCGGTGCCCGGTGGCCGCTCCTGGCCCTGGAGCCGCAGCACGTTCTCCTCGATGCCCTTCATCACCTTCTCCTCGATGGCTGAGTGTGGGCCTTGACACTGGGGGCCCGGGGCAGGGGCTGCAGGTGGGGCTGGGGGGCTTCCACAGTCCACCCAGGGTGGGCCCTTGCCCTTGTCATGCTTGGGGGCCTCCTTGGGGGCTGGTGGGGCCACAGGCCGGGGCACCACCTTGGTGGGTGACTTGGAAGGCAGCTTCGTAGGGCTTCCGTGGGGGCTCTTGCTGGGTTTGCTCAGGCTGGGTGCCGGGGTGGGCGCTTTGGCAGGGGTGCGGGGTGTCTGGGGACACAGGGCCCCTGCCAGCCGGCTCTTAGCCAGCTCCACTTTGGTGAGGCAGCTCCTGGGTGACACCGGCTCCAGGTCCACACGTGCCCCCATGGAGTGAGAGGAGTAGACTCGGACCCCGGTGTCCCCCAGGAGCCCCGTCTCCTGCTGCTTCAGGCTGTTAGTGCCCAAGGCCACGATGCCCCGCAGGGCACCCTTAGCTTCTGGCTGCTCGGGAGGCCTGGGCGCAGGGGGTGCCACGTCTCCGGGGCTCTCTACTGAGCTCCCAGCTACTCGGGCTTTCTCGGGGCCAGGTCTGGCTGGTGTCCCGTTCTTCTCTGGGCCCTGGGGTCCCTCAGGGCCAGTCTTGAGTTTCCCCAGAGCTGCAAGTCTCTCCCTCAGGGGTGTGTAGCTGGGGTCCCCTAGCCGCCGTCCTGCCCCCTGGTTGGGCTTCTTGGATGAACTGCCTGGGGTCCTCCGGCCAGGATGGGGGGACTCCAAGCCTGCCTTGTCCATACTCTTTTCCTGGGCACTCCCATAGGAGTAGGACTCTGGGAGACAAGGGCTGGAGGGGACTCCAGGGCTTCTGAGGGTCTCGGGGGCCCGTGGCACCTCCAGAGTTAGCTGTGGATAAGGGGACACCTGCAGTGGGGACAGAGGTGGCTCCGGGGAAGGCCCCCGAAAGGTGCCTCGAGAGAGATCCAGGATGTTCTCGTAGCAGGGAGACACAGCTGCCCCTGGGGACAGCGTGGTGGCTGAGGCTGGTGGGGGAGGTCTGAGCTGCACAGAGTCAGGTGTGGCAGAACAGGGGAAAGGGCTGGCAGGCAGGCCTGGAGGCCCCTCTGGGGACAGGTCCCCCCCGCCCAGGCCCCTGCGCGCCAGCAGTGGGGAAGGGCTGCCGTCTGAGCCACTGTTCCGGCAAGGGATCCGGGAGCTTCGAGGCAGCTGAGGGCTGAGCTGGGGCCCTCCCGGACTGGGGGTTTTCTCCGAGGCTGGGGGCAGCTTGAGGAACTTGAGGCCTCTGGCTGGAGAGGGCAACGGGGGTCCTTGGGCCTCTCCTGGAGAAGGGGGGCCAATTTGGAGCTTGCTTTTCACCTGAGATGAGGAGTGGTGGTGGCCAGGCCGTGTGCCCAGAGGAGCGTCCCCTGCACCCACAAGCATGCTGAGGAAGGGGAGGGGCCCCTGGCCCTCTGAGGTAGCACCAAAGCCCGGCCTGTGGGCCTCAGGGGTGGCCCCACCCCAGGCTGACTTTGAGAGGCCTTTTGACTTGGTTGGTTGTGGGGGGCACTGGTCTGGGGAGGGTGGCTGTCTGGAGCCCGGGTGGTCCCCATTGAGGGGGCCTGCAGCCCCCGCCAGGAAGGCTTGTAGGTAGGACTCTGTGTCCTCCAGGAGCTGGCCCAGGTTCAGCTGTTTTCGGGCCAGGGCACCCAGCAGGGTGTCTGGGCTGGGGGCCTCATTGGGGTCACCTGCCTCATCTGATGAGGAGGAGGAGCTGCTACCTGGGGCACAGGGTGGGCCACAGCTGGGGCCCTGGGCCTGGGGGGAGCCCCTCATAGTGCCCCAGGGCCGTCCAGTGCCTTCTTCCTCCCCCAGGGTGCCCAAGAGGCGCTCCCAGTGCAGCAGGCTACCCAGACTTCCTGGGCCCAGCAGCAGGTAGGGGGCCCAGGGCAAGGGCTCGGGCTGGGGGGGCCCACACGTCTCGCCGTTGATGGGCTCTGGGGAGCCAGGCCCGTCACCAGGAGGTCGCCAAGGGGCCGCAGGGGAGCACAGGAGCAAGGGATCAGTCTCTTCCAGGGCTCGAAGCACCTCCAGGATCTGGGCTTTCTTTCGGAGGAACGGGGACAGGGCATCCAGCGCTGGGGGTGTGGCGGCTGGGGGTCCTGGGCCTCCAGGCCGAAGCTGCTGTTCCCAGCACACCTCAGGGGAGAGAGGGGATAAGGAGGGGCTACAGGAGAGCCAGGGCCTGAGCTGGCTGTGGTAGGGGATGCTGGGAGCAGAGCTCGGCTTCCTCAGCCCTACTTAGTCCAACCCTTCTGGGCACACCTGAGGCATGTGGGCACTCCACCTCCTTTCCTGGCTGTCCTAGCCCCCCCTCCATTGCTATTTCCCATTGCTGCTGGAGTTGTCAGGGCCGACCACCCTCAGGCCTGCCAGCCATGTTCACCCCAGAAGAGGGAGAGTGGTCCAGTTGCAGGCTCCACTCTAACACCTGTCAGACAGGGTCATAATTATTTTGAACCTTGGAGTTCAGTGGCTAAAGCACTTTGCTTAAAAGCATAAGGTCCTGGGGCCAGGTGGAGGCGCACCTGGTTGAGTGCATGTTATAGTGTGCAAGGACCCAGGTTCAAGTCCCTGGTCTCCACTTGCAGGAAGGAAGCTTCACTATGAGTAAAATAGGTGCCACTTGCTGTGGGACTAATCTGGGCCAGGGGCTGGGCATGGGACCCACTTTTCTTGGTGTGAGCAGACTGCGGAGGGCTCACACTTGCAGCCAGGGGAGAACCTGCCTGGGGAAGCAGCTGGGATTCCTCAGGAAGCAGTAATGGAGCAGCGACCAATGAGTCCAGAGCCCTGAAGCCAAGACCACCACCTCGCCCAGCCCACCTACCTCTCTCTGCCCGGCGCAGAGCCCCAGGGGTAACAGGGTGGCGGGTCCCTTGGAGCTCAGGGAAGGGGAGGCTGGTGGCTCCGATGGTGGCTGGAGTGGAGTAAGTGAGATCTGTGTGGAGAGAGGCAGCATGAGCATAGGATTCCGACTCCCTCGTCAAGCTCGGCCTTCCTGATCGGCGATAGGGGCTGTGGCCCTACATGTGGCTTTGCAGTTGTCCCTACATGTAGCCAGAGGGGCCTCAGGACATCCAGCACTGACAGGAAGATGAAAGCCAGTGCTTGCTCTGGGGGGTTTGGAGAAAGAAAAGCCCCTGGACCCAAGCGCACTGGTGAGCCTGGCCTAGGGGCCTGTTCTGGCTCCAGAACACCAGGGTTGCCTATGGGGCCTCCCCTCCCAGAGCAGGCGCTGCGACTGTCTTACTGCTTCACTGCCTGTGACCCTGGGACCACAGGGCTAGCTGGGAAACATACCACATCTGTGGAAAGAGATGATAGGTGACCACCATCTTTCTTCTTTTTATAATTATTTAAAGGTATTTATTTATTTATTTGATAGAGAGAAATTGAGAGGGATGGGGAGATAGAGAGGGAAAGAGACAGAGAGACACCTTCAGCTCCACTTGACCACTTGTGAAGTTTTCCCCCTTTACGTGGGGACCGAGGGCTTGAACCCAGGTCCTTGCGCACTATGTTGTGTGCATTTAACCATGTGGGCCACCGCCTGGCCCTTCTTGTTAATAAATAAATAAGCAGCCTGGGAGGTGGCACATAGATAGATATGGTGTTGGACTTTCAAGCATGAAGTCTTGAATTGGATCCCCAGCATCACATGTGTCAGAGCGATGCTCTGGTTCTCTCCCCTACCCCCATAAATAAACAGGTTTTTAAAAATGCACAAGTACATCTTGTTTGTTTGTTTATGAAAGAGCTGGCAGGAGTTATAATTGCTCTTCCCCACCCCCAGCTGGTCTGCTGTGTAATTCCCACTCTGGGGACCATGAAAGTGATATTGGGTCAGGGGCGGCTCCTTTTAGTCCCTGAGAATATCACTCCCTTCCTGAGGCATCTTGACTAGATATGGGACAGCTTTAACTCTTTTTTAACTCTTTAAAAAAATATTTATTTATTTATTCCCTTTTGTTGCCCTTGTTTTATTGTTGTAGTTATTCTTTTTTAAAAATATTTTTATTTACTTATTCCCTTTTTGCTGCCCTTGTTTTATTGTTGTAATTATTATTGTTGTCTGTCTTCATTTTTGGATAGGACAGAAAGAAATGGAGAGAGGAGGGGAAGACAGAGAGGGGGAGAGAAAGATAGACACCTGCAGACCTGCTTCACCTCCTGTGAAGCGACTCCCCTGCAGGTGGGGAGCTGGGGGCTCGAACCGGGATCCTTATGCTGGTCCTTGTACTTTGCGATTAACCCACTGTGCTACCGCCCAACTCCCTGTTACAGTTATTCTTATTGTCGTTGTTGTTAGATAGGACAGAGAGAAATGGAGAGAGAAGGGGAAGACAGAGAAGGGGAGAGAAAGACAGACACCTGCAGACCTGCTTTATCGCTTATGAAGCGACTCCCCTGCAGGTGGGGAGTTGGGGCTCGAACCAGGATCCTTACTCTGGTCCTTGCACTTTGTGCCACCTGCGCTTAACCTGCTGTGCTACCTCTGGACTCCTTTAACTCTTCACTGTCTCTCATCCTCTACCTTTTTTTCCCCCTTTCAGTTTCTGAGTTTTTAACATCTTTTTAAACAAGCAGCCAAGTGAAGCGGGGGGGAGTCAGGCTGGGTGGGGTAGGACACTGCCTTCACTTGCCCATAACACACCTCACGACCCCGCAGACACACGGAACCCCTCTTTTTGGTCACTGGGACCTCAGTACTTCATGCATGTGTGACTCTAATGTCCCCACTGCACTCAGAGAGCAGGAAGGAGAGAAACCACAGCACCACTCCACCTTTCACAAAGCTTCCCCGAGTGCCATGCTCAGCACCCTGACCTGCACCCAGGTCCCTTTATCTTACATGGCAGGTAGAGACTGCTCTACCAGGAGTTGTCTCCTGACCCTAGAAGGCATTTCTTTCAGACAGTCTTATTCCACTGACATCAGTCTGGACTCTGACCAGCTTCTGAAGGTCCTGGTGGTATCATCCGTGTTGCTCTAAATGTGGATCTTTCCCCCTAGAATTGCCTCAGTCATCCTAATCACCTGGCAACAACACAATCTCCTTGTTCAGAGTATAGAGCTGGGGCCAAAAGTCGAGGCTGTGGGGCCGGGTGGTGGCGCACCTGGTGGAACACACACGTTATAGTGTGCAAGGACCCGGGTTTGAGCCCCCGGTCCTCACTCAGGGGAGAAGCTTCATGAGTAGTGAAGCAGGGCTGCAGGTGTCTCTCTGTCTCTCTCCTTATTTCCTGCTTCCTCTCAATTTCTGGCTGTCTCTATCCAACAAATAAATAAAGATAACAAAAAAAAAAAACCTTAAAAAACAGAAAGTCGAGGCTGAGAACTGAAAGAGGAAGCCTTTGGGTTTCTAAGCCCATCTCTCTAGCAGGTCTTGGTCTTCCCTTTGGCCGTCAGCTCCATCAGCCAAGATCCTCACACCACTGGCCCCTCCCATACACTGGCCTGGCAGGGTGGTGTCCCAGCCTCCCATGCACATCACAACTGAGAGCATCTTTTTCTAAAGCATCTTTGTGCTGCTTTCTGCCTCCAGAGTTGAGTCTGAACTCTCTACTGGCACCTAGTCCACCTGCCAGCTGCTCCCCTGTGGCCTCCTCAGCTCTCATTGCCCTTCCCACATCCTCTGTTCCAGCCCAGCCCAGCCGAGCCCAGCCTAGTCCAGCAACTTCTCTGCCACTCTGCACTTCTGCTCAGTTCCTTCCACTGGGGAATCTCTACTTCTCAGCCCTTCTTCCACTCTTTAAGCCTCCCAAACAGCAAGGCCCGGGCCAGCACTGTCACTCACAGAACCCCTCCCTGTCTGTCCTAACTGGCCTTAGTCCCTTCCTGTCCTGGACACTGGCAGCAGCCCCAGCTTTCAGGCCCACATGGCACTCAGCACAGGCCAGGCCTGTGGCAGGGGTGCTGGCAAAGGCGCTGTTCACAGCAAGAGCCCAGTCAGCATCTGCTCACAGGCCTTTCTTCCCAGCAAAGCACGACTCAGAAAAAGTACCACTCCTTCCCTCCTTGCTAAGTAGCTACCTCTTAGCGAAGTGGGCCAAGTACCACGTATGACCTCACTTAATCCTCACGACAACCTGCCATGTGGGTATTTCTTTCTCCCTAACAATGAGGAAAAACTGGTTTAAAAAGGTTAAATCAGGGGGCCAGGTGGTGATATACCTGGTTAAGCACACACACTAGAAGGTTAAATCAGGGACCCAGAAAGTGATATCGTGCACATAAGACTGGTCTGTCTCAAGCATGAAGTTCTAGGTTTGGTTCCTGGCATCACAAGTGCCAGAATGGTGCTCTGGTCCCACTTTCCCACAAATAAATACATCATTTTTCACAGTTGTGAATTAGCTAAGTGAGGGATCTAATCCAAGTTTCTTTGAGGCTACGGTTCATGAACTTTCCATTATAACATGTGACCTCAGAGGAAGAAATTTCTAGTGTCTCAAGCCCCAGGAAGTCCTAGAATTCATCTAAGCAGAAACAAATGACCTTAGGATGGCCTGCACCCCTGTTCCCACTGGCCTCTGAGGAGGATGTGATGGCACATGCCTGGCTGGTGGGACTAGGCTTCTGGGTTTCCTGGGTGGCCCTGCAGCTGGGTGGCCAGGCAGGGGATTCACCCAGCTCTGCTCCAGGGGCCACAGTGATGACAGGCTCCCTCTGCTGGGGGTCAGGCTGCTCTGGGCCTGGGACAAAGAGCTGCTGGCTGGCATCAGACATACACACAGAGAAAGTGCTTCTCTTCTTCCCAGGCTGTGGGAGGGGTGGGGTTTGCTGGCTGACCTCAGAGCACACAGAAACCTGCTTCTGCTCCACAAGCCCCATGCCCCACACCATACTTGCAGCCTCCTGACATTATTTTGTGAACGTGGAGCTGGGGACTTGTGCATGTGGGGTGTTACTTCACCCAGGGAGACAGAGAAAGGAAGAGAGGCCATAGCATTAGGACCTTCGGGGGTGGGGGGGGGCAACACTTCATGAATGGAGAAACAGGTCTGCAGATTTTTTTCTCTCTCTCTCCTTTCTATTTCCTCCTTTCTTCTCAGTTTCTCTCTGTTTCTATCCAGTAAATGAATAAATAAAATATTTAAAAGAAAAGGCAGTGACAGCGATGGCTGGCAAAGGGCAGCGGAAAGCAGGCACGAGGGTGAGGGGTGAGGAGGAGATCCGCCAACCTGAGGGAGGGAGCCTGTGGTCAGCTGCAGCTTCTGCTGAAACAGGGCGCTCAGCATCTGGTTCTGCCGCTCCAGGTCGAACACCCGCTTCTTCAGCTTGATGCACTCTTCCCGCAGGTCCTGGGGGTCAGGAAGGGTGTCTGCTGACATCAGGGCAGTGGGAAGCCCTGCATGGCGAGCTCTTCCCCCGCAACTTCCTCCCTTCCTCCCTGCACCACTCTGCTAGGAGGGGTGGAGCCCTACTCCACATCTGGGGATGGGAAGTCCTCTGAAGTTACGACCCCTGGTAGGAGATACATCTCATTCTCCATCCTCCCACCCCCAACACCTTTCCCCACCTTGGAGTCAGCCTTCTGCCTCTGAGAAACTGCACATCATTACCATGCTCAAGAACCTGGATTTGAGTCCCTGCTCCCCACCAGTAGGGAGACAGCTTCACGAGCAGTGAAGCAGGTCTGCAGGTGTCTATCTTTCTCTCTCTCTATCTCCCCCTCTCCTCTCAATTTCTTTCTGTCCTATCAAATAGTCTTCTTCTTCTTCTTCTAGCATTTGCCCTTCTTCCGTAGCCAGTCAACAGCATCAGGTTGAGCCTGATGTAAAGTTTCGAGACCTCCTTTGAATCTGGAGAGGTGGCAGTCATTGACATCAAATAAAGTAGAAAGAAAGAAAGACAGAAAGAAAGAAAAAATGGCTACCAGGAGTGGTGGATTTGTAGTGCTTGCACTAAGCCTCAGCAATAACCCTGGTGGCAATAAAAAAAAGAAAGAAACAGAGAGAGAAACACACACACACACACACACACACACATCAAAGAAGGGTTCATCTAACGCAGAGGAAGACCTGGGGGTCAGAGTGACCCATATGTCAAGAAGTTTCCCACAGTCCTCGAATAAATATTTAGATACCACCATCTGTTCACATCAACATTGCTTCCAGGGCCATCACAACGTGGAGAAACCAGCTGAGGTGAGAATAAGGGACAGATTCAAGCCCAAGTTAAAGTCACCACAGCTCATACCTGGCCTTACCTAGCCCACCCTTGCCTCCAGGCAGAATAAACAGCACAGACATTCCCACTGAGGCCCCCTCCTCCAGGCTCCAGCTGAGCAGGCTCAGGGGTCTCCAGGAAGGACTTTCCCTGCTGTATCTGGGGGCTCAGGTCTCTCCACAGAGCATCTAGGCTGCAGGTAGCAGAGTCTCCAGAGTGGCCTGGGAGGGCACAGTAGCTACAGTACTGGATTTAAAGGCAAGGGGCCTAGAGTTTGATCCCTGGCATCACAGGTGCCAGAGTGATGCTCTCCTCCCACCCCCCCTTCATGCCTGTGTTAATAAGAGAGAAGGAAAGAAAGGAAGGGAGAGAGAAGGAAAGAAAGGAAGGGAGAGAGAAGAAAGAAAGAAAGAAAGAAAGGAAGAAAGAAAGAAAGAGAGAGAGAGAGAGAGAGTCTCTAGTGGGCTTCTTACCTTTTGGTTCAATAATGCTTGTACCACATGATTGGCAACCTGGGGACAGAAAGCCACAGGGCAGAGCTGTCACGTCGGTCTAGCCTCCCTCCAACCCCTCCACTTCAGTCCCAACGCAGACCCCACAGACCTCATCCAGACAGCGCTCATAGGTCTCCCGCTGGCTTTCATTGGCCTGGGCAAGTGCTGAATTCTCTGCCTACAGGAGGGAGAGAGGGAGGGGGTCAGAAGGAGGCCCATCCTCGGGCTTGAGGCTTCTGCCCAGAGAACACCAGCCACGATGAACCAATGCAGCAACACAGCAGCGCTGGGCTGGCTGGGGAGGCTGGGAGAGACCATGCTAGGAAGACCTGAGTTGGGAGTGGGCAGAGGAGGGTGAAGGGCAGGTCTTAAGAATGCCTGGGAGGTGACACAGTGGATAATGCTGGGACCTCAAGCACGAAATCCTGAGTCTGGATCTCGGCATTATATTTGCCAGATTGATGCTCTGGCTCTTTCATTAAAAGCAATGAATAGATAATTAAATAAATGAACAAATAAGTACATCTAAAAAAGTGATAGAGGGCTGGGGAGATAGTATCATCTGTACTGCACCAGGCTTCATGCTTAAGATCCAGAGGTTCCAGGTTCGAGAGCTGAGCAGCGCTGTTTTTTTTTTTTTCTTTCCTCTCTCTCATTAAAATAAAAAATGTGGGGCTGGGGAGGTAGCATAGTAGATATGTCCAGTACCACCATAAGCCAGAGCTGAGCAGTGCTCTGATAAAATATAATAATAATAATAAGTACTTTTTTTACTAGTTTAAAGATCCATCTATTAGGGAAGTGGCACAGTTGGCAGAGTGTTGTTGTGGCGGTCTGGTGTCGGGCTGCACCGCGGAGAAGAGAGCGGACGTCCAGAGCAAAGGGGTACACAAATCTTTATTATAGGATGGGGGGGGTTGGTTCAGACCACGTGGAGCCAGCCGGCAATGGCCGTCCCCACTACCTGACCACGGGGGGAGAGCAGGGAGCGAGACCTCAGAGAGGGAGAGCTGAGAGCCCAGGGGGGGGGGGGGTGAGGGGGCTTTTTATTGGGCGACAACCAGGGGTGACGTGTAGGGCCAGGATTGGTTGAAGGGGGCAATGCTAGGATTTCACGGGGCGTAGTAAAACCTGGGGGCGGAGACTGCATCAGAATAACTCCTCAGCAACAGCAGAGCACCAGACTAGCATGGTGGAGGCTCCCAAGTGATACTTAGGGCTGGAGGTATCAGAGTGGTGAACTGACCTCTCTCTCAATACAACATGTATTAAAAAAGAAAAGGACACCTCATACCACCATAAGCTAGAGCTGAACAGGACTCTGACCAAAGAACAAAAACCAACCAACCAACCAAGCCCCAGGCCCGCTGCCACTCACACCTTTCTTTTTTTCTAAAGCGCGCTCTCTCTCTCTCCTCTCTCTCTCTTTCTCGATTTTATTTATTTATTCATGAAGATAGAAGGAGAGAGAGAAAGAACCAGACATCACTCTGGTACATGTGCTGCTGGGGATTGAACATGGATTCTCATGCTAGAGAATCTAACATTTTACCCACTGCGCCACCTCCCGGACCACCCACTCACACCTTTCTTCCTGTGAGCCTATGACCACCCTTTTCCTAGAGCCAGTAGAGGCATGAAGGAGGGCAAGAGGGTAACCTTTGGGGTTCAGGACAGCCCCACCCCTGTGCATTCCTCTGGGTTAGAAGGTTAAGAGCAAGAGCGACTTCCTAAAGGAGTCGTGTCAAGTCATGCTCAGCTCTGCTCCAGCCTGGCAAAGGGCTGCCACCACCCTCTAAGCCCACAGCACCTCCCCAGACCCATGCCTACCTCCAGCTCCCGCAGGCGGTGCAGGAGCTCCTGGCAGGTGCCTGGCTCCATGCTGCCATCTCCACACTCCCCTGGCCTGGGGTTTCCAGGACTCCCAGCTGGTTGGTCCATGGCATCTGATGACATGAGGCCCCTCAAGTGAGAGACACCTGGGCACGAGGAGGAGGTGGGGAAGAGGAAGGTGGAGAAGGAGGAGGAGGAGAAAGGAGGAAGAAAAAGAGAAGAAGGAGGGGAAGGAGGAAGGAGGAAGAAGGAGGAGGAAAAGGAGAAGAAAGAGGAGGAGGAGGAGAAGGAGGAAAAGGAGAAGGAGGAGGAGGAAGGAGAATAAGGAGAAGGAGGAAGGAGGGGAAGGAAGAGAAGGAGGGGGAAGGAGGAGAAAGAGGAGGGGGAGGAGGAGGAAGAGGAAGGAGGAGGAGGGAAGGAGGAAGAGGAAGGAGGAGGAGAAGGAGGAAGGAAGAAGAGGTAGAAGAAGGAGGAAGGAAAAGGAAGAAGGAGGGATGGAGAGGGAGGAGGGGAAGGAGCAGAAGGAGAAAAGAAACTTGTCAACAGTCTCAGCGTTTAGCACAGTGTGACCCACACATCACACACAGTGAAGAGCTCAGGGTCAGGCTTGGATGCTCCCAGGCGCAGGACAGATTCCCATCTTAACAAGAGGGAGCATTGTTGCAATAACCCCTAGAGCTGTCCTCACCCCGTCACAGGTCACACAGACACTATCAGGAGCCAAGAGAACCATGGATTTTCCACTGAGACGGGCCTGTCTCCTGGATGCCCCCAGGGCCTCCTGGTCCCAGTGAGGACCCCTCTGCAGGGGACTCAGCAGCCTCTCTGCTTCACTTGACAGCATCTTATATTCACTTTTTATGGCTCTCACCCCAAATCCGTCAGCGCCATTCCCATACGGCTCTATGATACACCTCCACCTCCCACCTCAGTATCAGCTCTGGGAAGGCAGAGACAATTACTTTAGGGTCTATGCTCCTACTTCCTGCTGTGGCATCTGGTATTTATGGGCACACTGATGATGAAATGGGCCAGTGTGTCACTGCCTGGACACGACATAGCCAGGGTTCTCAGTGTATGGGGCTGTGAGCCCCCGGCCCTGCCAAATTCCCACCAGTCACTGGCTTCGACTGACTGGTTTTGGTCTCCCATCTGAGCTTCAATTTCTCCACGAGGGGAAAGAACTCATCTTCTTCTGCATAAACACTGCAGAACTTGCCAGCAAGTGGGAAACCCTTCCCAATTAAAGGATGGAGGCCCCCAGCTCACCACCAAGGATGCACGCCCCCAGACCCACGGAGGCCCACATAAAGGGGCCCACGCTTTTCCACTGAGGGGAGCTCACAGCCCAGCGTCTGCATGATCTCCCCTCCGTCCTCCACAGCAGGCCTGGGGGCCTCCCCGACCCAAGCCCTTCACCAGCCTCCACCCAGTGCCTTGGCTCCACAGTCCCTTACCTGTCTCTGCTCCTAACCCAGGCAGGCACCTGCTTGAGCAGCCAGGACAGTCACCTCGCCTACAGAGAAACAGAAGGCGTCAGTCATACTTCTATAAGGACATGTCAGGCTGCTGTTGCACACCAGACCTGGGGCGTGAGGGCAGCAGAGTGGAGAAAGGCCTCTGTCCTGAGGTGGTGGGGAGATAAGACAGATAAGCCAGCAGGGGCCGGGTGGTAACACACTCTGTTGAACCCATGTTATCATGCTCAAGTCCCTGGGTTCAAGTTCCTGGTTCCTACCTGAAGGATGGAAGCTTCACAAACGGTGAAGCAGTGCTGCAGGTGTCTATCTTTCTCTCTCCCTCTCTATCTCCCCTCCCCTCTCTATTTCTTTATCCTATCCATTAAAATGGAAAAAATGGCTGCCAGGAGTAGTGGATTCGAAGGGCCAGCACAAAGCCCCAGTGATTACCCTGGAGGGGAAGACAAGAAAAATGGGGCAGGCAGTGTGGTGCTCCCAAGGGGGCACCAGCTGTGTGAGGTGTTGGGCTCTGGAGGGGAGTCGCTGGCCGAGGCCTGGGTTCCCTCCCACACTGCCTCTGCGCACCTGCTGGCTCTACAATGAGCTCCATGGGCCCAGGACTCCCAGGCATGGGGGCTGGACAGACCTGGGCTAGCAAAATGTTTCCTCATAAATGGCAGGTGAGGCTACCTAGCTCTCAGGGTTGCTGGAGAACTGAGCTAGGTATTCTGTGTAATGTCTGCATGGACTCAGTAACTAGACACTTTCCACACCATCACATCCTAACAGAGCCACGAGACCTAGGAGTTTGTCCACTGCAAGTGACCCCGGTCCCAGGTCCTCTCCTCAGGCTCCTGGCTGCTGCCTGAAGATCAGAATGCTGCCTACCTCCCTGACTTCAAGGGACTCCTTTTCCTTAACTCCCTCCTTGTTAATTCTTTGGTCCCAGGATCAAGTCACTCTCATTCTTTTATTTTGCTTTACCCCACTCGGAAGGCTCTCCCCGGCCCCAGACAGTGAGAGACACAGAAACAGAGATGCTGTAGTACTGCCACACTGTTCCTGAAGCTCCCTTTTTGCAGGGGCTTCCACGGGGTGGCCGGGGCTCAAACCAGGTCTCTCATGACATAGTGTGTGCTCTACCACGTGGGCTATCTCCCAGCCCTCACGCCAATATTCTCTGTCTCATACCCTGGTAAGAGACAGGGTTGTAGCAAGAGGAAAAAGACCCCTCCTCTCTGAGTGTGAGAGAATGAGCATATGTCTGTGTGTAAGCAACAGTAAGATGGAACTTCTGAAAACTTCGGGGGAAGAAAAAAACTGCAATACTTTTAAAACTCACAAGAACCTAAAGTCCTTTGTTACCTTAACATTATAAAAATGTGCAAAGTCCAGGAAGACAGCACCATCACTAGTGCAACAGCTTGAGGCTCTGAGGCTCCGGATTCAATCCCTGGTGCCACTGAAAGCCAGAGCTGAGCTGTGTTCCGGTTAGAATAAATAAATACTGCTTTGTCATCTGTGCGACCCAGCTTCGAGCCTGGCCTTTGACACACTGAAGGGAACAGTGGTGCTGTGGTCACTGTCACTCTCGCCTTCATTCTCTCTTTGCTTCTATCTAAAACAAATAAGTAAATAAATAAACTACCAAATATAATTTATTTACTCAGGAGCCTGAGTGGTGGTGTACCCAGTAAAGTGCATATATCGCCATGGTCAAGGACCCAGGTTCAAGCCCTGGTCCTCACGTGCAGGAGGGAAGCTTCATGAGTGGTGGAGCAGGGCTGCAGGTGTGCTCTTTCCCTCTCTCCCTCTCCCTCTATTTCTCTCTGTATCCACAGGAGAAGGGGGGTAGAGAAAGAAAGAAAGAAAGAAAGACCAACTACTTGGGGTGGTGGATTCACTGTGTGGGCATGGTGGCAATTAAATTTTTTTTCTTTGTCTGCTCAAGGCATTATCTTGTTTGATATACTTAGAAATGGACAGATCTGAAAGAAATGGAACAAATTCAGGAATTTTTCTCTTTCCCAGGTAAACAAATAGGGGTTAAAGCAAACTAACAAACGAAATAAATAAATGCATCAGGGAGATAGCTTAGCATTTAAGCACAAAATTTGCAATCCTAAGGACCATGGTTTGAGCCCTAGCAATGCACATGCCAGAACTGAGCAGTCTTAGCTTCCTCCAGCATAAAAACAAGCGGGGGGGGGGGGGGGGGAGGTGGTGGTGCACCTAGTTAAGTGCTCACATTACAGTGCTCAAGGATCCAGGTTCAAGCCCCTGGTCCCCACCTGCAAGGGGAAAGCTTCACAAGTGGTGAAACAGGGCTGCAGGTGTCTCTCTGTCTCTCTTCTCTCTCCCCTTCTTAATTTCTCCCTGTCAAAAAAAAATTTCTCCCTGTCTTTATGCAATAATAAAGGTAAAATTAAAAAAAAAAAACAAAAGCAATGGGGTAGGAGAGATAGCTTAATGGTTATGCAAAATACTCTCATGTCTGAGACTCCAAGGTCTTTGGTTCAATCCCCTGCACCACCCTAAACCAGAGCTGACAGGTGCTCTGGTAAAATAAATAAACGAATAAACAAGTAAATAGTACTTAGTGGGGGGGGGCTAGTACCCCATATCACTAGCGTCTCCTCAGTCCCCTCAGCCCTTACTTCTCCAAAGGACACTTCAAGGGACAGAGAGGCTGCAGAGGGTGGAGAAGGGAGAAGGATGGACAGGGCAGTGTCCAGTGGTCAGGGGAAGAAGAGAACGCCCATGCCTGTGCATTCTTGCCACAACAGAAACCAAACCACAGGAGGTGATACAGAAAAATGCCTGAAAAAAGACCCCTTTTCCTAAAAGAACTATGAAGGCCTCTGGGTTAGGCGAGGCCCCAGTTGTGAGTGTGGCTTTGGCAGATCTGTGTACATGGTATTGTTCGTGCCGGGAAGGGCAAAGACCCAACAGATCCATGAAGTCAACCTCTGCACCCCAGGCCCCAGCATGAGCTCCCCCAAGGCAAGGAGACCAGCTCCCCACTGTGATGGGGAAGCTCTTCTGAGTGATAAGCACCAAGAGCAATTCTCTGACAGGTGGTCCGTCCCTGTGTCCCAGCCTGGCCAGGAGTACTCGGAAGTGTCAGCTGAAGGCAGACTGTGACTCAGCCCCACAGAGGCAGTTGGGGGGTGGGGGTGGGTTGTCAGCAGCAAGGCGGCCTGGCCCACATGGCTGAGGAGCTGGTCTACATCTGCCTATGTGCAGAGTTGGGGGCGTTGGGCAGAAGGTCCCCCACATAAAGGGGGCTGCACTGAAAGCGGGAGCTGGGAGAAGCTGGGAGGTGTGCACACACAAAATCTCCTGGGGTTTAAGTACAAGATTTTTATCGCAGAGAGACCCCTCACCCCCGTAATGTTAAGCTCTAGAAAGGTGCTACCACCCCTGATTCTCAGCCTGAACCTAGTTAGGAGTTTGGCCTTGAAAAATATGGGTTTCTGACCTAAGTCCAGGAGACAAAATACCAGTCTAGGGGGAATGTTCAGTTGCCAGTGTGTGTGTGTGTGTGTGTGTGTGTGTGTGTGTGTGTGTGGGTGGGTGGGGGTCTCCTCTCTCCCAGGGACTGAGCACCCTGTTCCCTCCCTTAGAAACCTCAACTCCTACTCACAGTTTTGGTGCTCAGTCCAAAGTCCTTCAGGCTGGCTCCCTCAGGATGCCCCAGGGCTCCAACTATTTCCAGGGATGTGGGTTCCACCATAGAGCCGGGGCTGGACACATGGTGCCCGACAGGCCAGGTTGGGATAGCTCCCTGCAGGGTGTGGGGGGAGGTTCTGGCACAGTGTGGGGGCTCTAACTTCAACTGGAGGACTCTCCTGCCAGAATTGCCAATGGGCAGCCCCGCTCCCCACAAAGGCCTGATTCAGAGGGAGTGACCTCAGTGGAGGGGAGGGAGAGGAAGGAGGAAGCCCAGAGCCTGGGGTGGGGGGTGGGAGGACAGGACAGTTGCTGGGGGTGTGGGGGGGAGCAGCTATGTGTGACCAGGGAACTTGGCTGGTTCAGCCAGAGGGCTGAGTGAATTAGGTAACCAGTCTCTAAAGCCTTGTGGATCATGTAGGCCACGGCAGATCAGATCACAGGAGAGGGCCAGCACTTCCACCCCTAGTCCCACTGCAGGCAAAGCAGAGACTAGAGAGGTGGTAGCAAGCCTGTTCTCTGGGTTCCCTTTCCTAGGCCCTCAGCCAAGGCCTAGGGCCCAGTGAGCCCCTCACTCACCAGCTGTTCCTCCCAGAGTCCTCTAGGGAGAGCAGCCGCGGACCAACAGGCAGGGAAGGGGGGCAGCTGTGGGAAGGCGGGACAGAGAGGCCTACTAGAATCATCCTGTATACCATGGTCTCCCCCTCTGCTCCCTGCCCCCCGCCCCAGCTGCTTTCTGGAATCCCTGTCACACCCTGAGCCTGAGCCGGCTTGTAAACAGCAACTTCTTCACCCAAAGCAAACACTTCTTGGCCGCCAAGGTCGGCCCTGAGTGGAGCTGCTGTGGGGTAGGATGGAGGGTTGAGGCCCCAGGGCCTTCCTGACTTGCTCAGTCCAGCTCCCAGCCTTTCTCAGCCCCAGAAATTCCAACTGGTCTCCTTCCCCCTCAGAGAAAGAGGGCAGACAAGAATTTCCTTCCTTCCTTCCTTCTGACAGCTGGCCCCCAAGACACAATAGCTCTTCTGAGAGCCATGTGTCCAAGCGGAAGGGGCCCCTGCACCCCTTCCAACTTCCCCTTCACTAGCTCTCCAAGAACTTCTGTATCACGTCCTTCTGAGTGACAGTGGGGCCTGTCTCTTGCCCTGCAGGGCAAGCCCAAGGGCAGCTTGGGAACCCTATAGAGATGCAGTGGGTTTATTTACAGTCACATGCCACAGACGGAAGCCAAGGCCCCTCTCCCTGAGGCCCTGAAGCCTGTCTGGGGGTGCTGGGTAGTGACTCCAGCTGAGGGCGAAGATTGAGAGTCTGGTCCCCACATTGCAATCAATGTATATGGTGTGTGACTTGAGACAAACCACACAGACTGTCAGGAACAAGTTCCTTCATGCTAAAAGGCCTGGTTCCACTAGAATAGAGTGGTCTCCGAAGTGTGCTCCAGGGACTCTGGGGTCATTTCAAGGAGTCCACAGGGTCAGAGCTGTTTTTACACCACTGCCAGGAAACTTGTTGCCCTCTCAGCACTCCTGTGGAGATGGTGGCAATTTCTGGAGACAGTGTGAGCTACGGTGTTCAGATAAGATGCTGACAAACCCCGAGGATCCAGTCACCTTCAGCTAAACCAGACATGGTGAATCAGCACAATGAAGGCTGTTCTGCCCACTATGTTTTTGGTTTGTTTTGGAAAATACATCAGAGGCCAACGGAACAGCTCATTTAGATACTGCACTGCTTTGCCATGTGTGTGATCCAGGTTTGGGCCTGACCCCCACCACTTTGAAGGAAGCTTTGGTGCTGTAGTATGTCTGTCTCTTTCTTTCCTCCCTCCCTCCCTCTGTTTGTATCTGAAAAAAGAAAAAAAGGGACCTGAACTGGAGTTAGTGTATTACAGCAAAGTAAAAGACTCAAGAGTACAGGTCCTAGTGGGGGTTGTATTGTTATGTGGAAAACCGAGAAATGTTATGCATGTACAAACTATTGTATTTACTGTCGACTGTAAAACATTGATCCCCCAATAAAGAAATTTAAAAAAAAGAAAAAAGAGAAATACATACTTTTTGCAACATGTTAAAAAATATAGCAGATTTATTGTTATTTTAAAGGGAGTTAAGTACATGTCTAAACCTCTCAGCTGCATGTTCCAACAGTAAATGTCAGTAAGTAAAACCCATATCAACCAGGATCTGGAACTGTCAAGCTTTTTGTCCTAGGTCAGAGAGACTGAGAATCACTTTACTAGAACAGTGTTGTCAGTGATGATAAAAATGGCAATCTTGTCCCGTCCAAGTGCACTGTCCTACTCACTGTGTCACCTCTCATGTCCCCATTTTGTTTTGTCTGACATGGTGGCCACTAGCCACAGGGACTGCTGAGCTCCTGCCATGTGGCTGTGTGAGTGGGAGAATAAATATTAAACTGCTTGCTTGCTTGCTTGACTGACTACCATTTCCTGGACTTCACTGCTCAGGGTCAACTTTTTTTTACGGAACCACTATGCTGTTTTCCTGGCCCCTAGGGTCAACGTTTTTTTTTTTTAGAAAGGGAGACAGTGGTTGGGCAAACGACCCAACTGACACAGCATCAGATTTGCATGCCTGAGGTTTCTAGTTCAATCCCTGGCACCACATGTACTGGACTGGTTTCTGGCGTCTTTCTCTCCTCTCTCTGTCTCTCTCTCATGTGAAACTCTCATATGCAATAAATAAAACAAAATTTTAAAAGGGAGAGACAGACAGAAGAGGGAGAGAGACCACAGCACCAAAACTCCCCTCCATGTTGTGGGAGCTGGAATGGGCTGTGTGGCAAAGCAGGTACACTAGGGCCAGGTGGTAGCTCATCCAGAAAAGCACATGTGCAAGGACTGAGGTTCAAGCCCTGGTCCCCACCTATAGGAAGAAGCTTCATGAGCAGTGGAGTAGTGCTGCAGGTGTCTCTCTTTCTCTCTCCCTGTTTCTGCCTCTACCAGAACAAGAGGAGGTACAGGCACTGAGTCCCAGAGGTGACAAAAGAATAGAAGAAAATAGAGCAGGTGCACAGTCCAGATGTGCTAGCTTGCCAGTCTCCATTTATTTTATTTATGTGTATTCTAAGTCAAGTGCATGCATGATAGAAATTTCACTGCTGGGGAGTCGGGTGGTAGCACAGTAGATTGAGCGCAGGTGGCGTAAAGCTCAAGAACAGGCATAAGGATCCTGGTTCGAGCCCCCAGTTCCCCACCTGCAGGGGAGTTGCTTCACAAGTGGTGAAGCAGGTCTGCAGGTGTCTGTCTATCTTTCTCTCCCCGTCTTCTCCTCTCTCCATTTCTCTCTGTCCTATCCAACTACAACGACAATAATAACTACAATAGTAAAACAAGGGTAACAAAAGGAAATAAATAAATATTAAAAAAAGAGAGAGACATTTCACTGTTCCCAGACTGAGTTTTTCCTTCAGATAGACAGACAGACAGAATGGCAGACACCTCAGCATAGGAGCTTCCCCCAGTGCTCTGGCACTCCTATACAGTGCCGTGGCTCCAGTGTGGGTCACACACCCTGTGTGGTGAGCTAGCTCCCTGCCCCTTCTAAATTTAAATAACCACATGTTGCTAGTGGCTACTCTACAGAACAGGGCAGTTCTAGAAGATTCCTGGGATTCCTTGACTTGAGCACTCTAAGTCACTGCTCCAAGCCTTGCCTACTCACTGTTAAGCTTCTCCAGCATCTTTCATCTTCAGAATTCCCTGACACTGCCCTTTTCTGCCTTTCATGGCCAAACTTCTCCAAAACAGCCATCTTCCAGCTGGGGGTGGGTAGACTAGCTCAGGTGGTGGGGCACAGGACTTGCAAGCCTGATGCTCCTGGAGACTCACTGGCGGAGAGCTCTGGTGTCTCTATCTCTCTCCCTCTCTCTATCTCATAACAAATAAATACAATTCGTTTTTATTTTATCTGTCTGTTTTGGATAAAGACAGGAATTGAGAGGGAAGGGGGAGATATAGAGACAGCTGGCAGCATGGTTTTGACACCTGTGAAGCTTCCCCCCTGAAGGTGGGGGACCAGGAGCTAGAACCTGTAATATGTGTACTCAGACAGGCGCACCACCACCTGGCTCCTTTTTAAAAAATTATTTATTTATTTATTTCCTTTTGTTGCCCTTGTTGTTTTATTGTAGTTATTGTTGGTGTTGTTGTCATTGTTGGATAAGACAGAGAGAAGCGGAGTGAGGAGGAGAAGACAGAGAGGGGGAGAGAAAGACAGACACCTGCAGACCTGCTTCACCACTTGTGAAATGACTCCCCTGCAGGTGGGGAGCCGGGGGCTTGAACCGGGATCCTTACGCCGGTCCTTGTGCTTCGCGCCACCTGCGCTTAACTCTCTGCGTTACAGCCCAACTTCCTAGTTCCCTATTTTTAAAAAGTCATCCTTTGTGGAGAAAAAGGAGCTCTGGAACACTGGTGGGGGGAATGCAGGCACTGTGGAAAACAGTCTGGAGGGTCCTTAAACAAAACGGAAAATACCTTGTGACCCACCAGTGTCACTTTGGGCACACAGTCAAAGGACATGACAACACGAATTTCAAAGTCCATATTTACCCCTACAGAGCTGCACTAGCTACAATAGCCAAGATATGGAGACAACATAAATGCCCACCGACAGACAGCTGGATAAAGAAGCTATTTCGGTATTAAATAAAGGATTCAATGGAATACTACTCTGCAATTAAAGAAAAGAACATTAGTGGCCTGAAGGCAGTGCAATCAATAAGGCACCGGATTCATAAACATGAGGTCCTGAGTTCGATCCCAGATAACATATAGGCCAGAGTCATGCTCTGGTTTTCTCTCTTATTAGTAAATAAACCATCCCCATCATATGTGGATACAGAGGTCGGAGGAAGCAAAGGAACTTGAAGCAACAGCAACAAAAGGTCACTGAACTGTCTCTCGGATTGTGAGAACTGCCATACTTACCAGAGTGATGGAGGGGCACAGAACTTTGGTGGCAGGTGTGGTGAACTGCACACACAAACACAGGGTGTGAAACTACACCCTAAAGTCTTACAATTTTGTAAGCCCATGTTAAATCACTAATAAGAAAAACAATTAGTGTCCAGGTGGTGACACACCTGGTTGAGCACACACATTACAGTGCACAAGGACCTGGGTTCAAGCCCCAGGTCCCCACTTGCAGGAGGCAGATTTCACAAGTGGTAAAGCAGTGTTGCAGGCCTCTCTCTCTCTCTCGCTCTCTCTTTCTCTCCCTCTCCTTTTCTAGCTACCCCTTTCCTCTCAACTTCTCTCTGTCTCTATCCAAAATAGGAAATAAATCAGATACTTCTTAAAAATTTTTTAAATATTTTTTTATATTTTATTTTTATTTATTTATTCCCTTTTGTTGCCCTTGTTGTTTTATTGTTGTAGCTATTATTGTTGTCATTGTTGTTGGATAGGACAGAGAGAAATGGAGAGAGGAGGGGAAGACAGAGAGAGGGAGAGAAAGACAGACACCTGCAGACCTGCTTCACCGCTTGTGAAGCGACACCCCTGCAGGTGGGGAGCCAGGGCTTGAACCAGGATCCTTATGCGGGTCCTTGTGCTTAATGCCACCTGTGCTTAACCCGCTGCGCTACAGCCCGACTCCCCTCTTTTTTAAATTAAAAAAATTTTTTTTACAAAGTAACCCTTGGATGGGAAAGATAGTATAATGGTTATGCAAAGAGACTTTCATGCCGGAGGCACCAGAGCACCACGAGTAATGTTTTGGTAAAAAAATTAAAAAATAAGTTTGGGTGAGACAGCATAGTGGTTATTCAAAGAGACTATCATGCCTGGAGTTGTGAAGTCCCAGGTTCAATCCCCTGCACCACCATAAGCCAGAGCTGAGTAGTGCTGTGGTAAAAAATAAATAATAATAATAAAAAAACCCAATATGTAAATAAGTGAAACAAAACAAAACTTTAACAGGAACCCTCATTTACTGCTCTTCTCTCAGCCTGCCAGTGCTTCTCTCCTGACTGAGGTGCCCTGGGGCTCACTGCTTCCTGAACTGTTTTCTTTGAGATACGATTCATACTCCACATAGCTCAGACACTAACATGTACAATTCAGTGGTCTGTGGCTTAGTCACAGGCACCTGTAATCCTGAGCACAGCCAATACCGACACAGGTCACTGCCTCCTGAACCCGGGGCACCCACTAATTTGTTCCTATTCTGGGGTTTCCCAGGAGCAGATTCACATGCTTTTTTGACTGCGTTTACTCACACTGCACAATGCTTTCAAGGTTCCTCATCGCTCTCGAAGCGAGTCCTACTATTACATTCCTTCGGTGAGGGGGATGGTGCTGGGGTCTTCATGCACCTGGACAGACCGGCCTTCACCTGCTCTTCATTTCAGACAGAAAGCAGGGGAAACACCACGGAGCTGCTTCCTTGTCATGGAGCCTCCTCAGGTGCTGCACAGGGTGTGTCCATATGCTGTGGGGGCTCAAACCTGGGTCCTCACATATGGTGAGCTCTCTCAGTCCCTGCTGGTGACTAATTCCTCCTGGACAACAACCCCCATGTCCATTCCACCCCTCTCCTCCTCCAGCTACCTTCCATATTTATTCTTTCTTTACATAAAAATTGAAAAGTGTGAGAGAGAAGAGGCCGGTGGTGGTGTACCTGGTTGAACGCACACATTACAGTGTGCAAGGACTTGGGTTCAAGTTGCTCAAGTCCTCACCTGCAAGGGGGAAACTTCATAAGCGGAGAAGCAGTGCTGCAGGTGTCTCCTTTTCTCCCTATCTCCTCTCAATTTCTCTCTGTCTCCATCCTAAATAAATAAGTAAATGAGTGAGGTAGGGAGTACGCAGCCTGCTCCCGTTGACGCTACATTTTCTCATGCAAGGTAGGCACTGCACCACTGAACTGCATCCCCCCCACCTCTACTGCCCTGTGTGTATACAAACACACAGGCCCATTCTCTCCATTCCGCATCTTTCTTTGGCAAAGCAATTGTTAAACAATAAAACCAGACTTTCACTGGATTTCACCAATTGTTCCACTGATGTTCTTAATTACCATGTCTCCTTAGTGTCTTACGATTCATAACAAACAGTTCCTTGGTGAGAGAGAGAGAGAGAGAGAGAGATACTAAGCCCAGGGTCTCTACCCTGGCCCAATTTTTATTTATGTATAAATTTTTGTTATACATAAAAAATAAAAGGACACAGACACAGGCTGGGGATCACAACTTAGGACCTCTTGCGTGAAAGTCTTGTCCTCTACCATTAAGCCGCCTTCTTGGTCACACCAGATCATTTTTATTTTTTCATAAGAGCACACAGAGGAGAGAAAGCAAAACACCACTCCAGTGAGCATAGAGTGCCACCATTCTGGAGGTGTAAGCAGAGGCAAGCTATTTTATTTCTTTTATTTATTTATTTTTTTAATTTAAATTTAATTTTATTTATTTATTCCCTTTTGTTGCCCTTGTTGTTTTATTGTTGTTGTCGTTGTTGGATAGGACAGAGAGAAATGGAGAGAGGAGGGGAAGACAGGAGGAGAGAAAGATAAGACACCTGCAGACCTGCTTCACCGCCTGTGAAGCAACTCCCCTGCAGGTGGGGAGCCGGGGTTCGAACCGGGATCCTTATGCCGGTCCTTGTGCTTTGCGCCACCTGCGCTTAACCCGCTGCGCTACAGCCCGACTCCCGCTATTTTATTTCTGGCAATGTTATCCTTGGCTAGAAGGGGCTTACTCTTGGATTTTTTCATTGTAAAATTATTGTTTCTCCCTTTTATATTTAATAAATTTGGGGGAGGGCAACATTTTGTGATCAGGCAAATATCCAGGTTTTTGCTTAACTTTTCACTAGTTCTTTTTTTTTAAATGAGAAAGCCATATTTTAAAGATTTATTTATTAATGAGATGGTAAGGGAGATGTGGAGGGAAAGTGGAAGGGAGGGAAGAAAAAAAAAGGGGAGAGAGAGGACTAGGAGTGTCACTCTGGTATAGGTAATATCAGAGAGCAAACTTGGGACGTCAGTTTTGAGAATTCAATGCTTTATCTACTGCACCATCTCTCACGCTAATTCAGTCATTAATTTAAACAATTATTAGTGATTTAATAATGATTAACAAGACTGAAAAATAACAGGGGTACAATTCCGCACAGTTCCCAACAGAGTTCTGTGTTCCATCCCCTCCACTGGAAGCTTCTCTATTCTTTACCCCTCTCTGGGAGTATGGACTAAAATTCCTTATGGGGTGCAGAAGGTGGAAGGTCTGGCTTCTGTAATTGCTTTAATCACTAATTTTAAGATTACTGGCGGTGCTTGCAGCAATTACTCTGGTGTTCTAACAATAATTTTAATATTTATTTTTAACGAAAGATACGAAGAGACAGAGACAAGAGCACTGCTCAGCTCTGGCTTCTGGTTATGTCAAGGACTGTATCTGGGATCTCAGAGCCTCAGGCACAGAAAGTCTTCTTGCATAACCATTATGCTGTCTCCTCAGCCCTATAATTAAAAATATATATATTTTTTGGTTGTGGTCCGGGAGGTGGCACAGTGGATAAAGCACTGTACTCTCAAGCATGAGGTCCTGAGTTCAATCCCCGGCAGCACATGTACCAGAGTGATGTCTGGTTCCTTCTCTCTCTCCTCCTATCTTTTTCATTAATAAATAAAATCTAAAAAAAAAAAAAAAAGTTAGCTCAAAAATTCCTTTTAAAAATATTTTAGTTATTTTGGATAGGGCCAGAGAAATTGAGAGTGGAGGAGATAGAGAAAGAGACGGATAATGTAAAAGAGACACACCTACAGCACGGCTTCACCACTTCCCAAGCTTTCTCCCTGCCGTAGGGGCCAGGAGCTTGAACCTGGGTCCTTTTGCACTGTAACATATGTACTCTATTGGGTGCACTATCTCCTGGCCCCTTCTTCTTCTAGCGTTTGCCCTTCTTCCGTAGCCAGTCAACAGCGTCAGGTTGAGCCTGATGTAAATGATATATTTTTTCAGGGCTGGGCGATGGTGCACCTCATTAAGTGCACATCAATAATATGCAAAGACCAGGGTTTGAGGCCCTGACCCCCACCTTCAAGGGAGTTGCTTCACAAGCGGTGAAGCAGGTCTGCAGTGTCTTATCTTTCTCCCTCTTTTTCCCCCCTCTCTTCTCAATTTCTTTTTGTTTATCAAATAAAAAATGGGAGGAAAAAGTCTGAAAAGACATTTTTTTTTCTTTCTTTCTCAGAGCACTGTTCAGCTCTGGTTTATGGTGATGTGGGGGACTATATCTGACTTTGAAGCCTCAGGCATGAAAAGTCTTTCTGTTACCCACTTTTTTACCACTCTGGGATTACTTTTTCAGATAGAGAGAAACAGAGACAAAGGCAGAGAAGAGAGTGAAAGAGACCACAGAGCCAAAGCTTCCTCTTACATGGTAGGGGCTGGGCTCACATCTCAGTCGCACACATGGCAAAGCAGCACTTTTCATGGAGGCCATTTCTCCCATCCAGGCATGAAAGTCTTTTTGCATAGTCATTCTGCTATTGTCTCAGTCTCAAATGATAATTTTTGATTTCCATTATTCCTTGTATATTTTTTATGTTAAGTCTGAAGTATTTTCTAAGAACTGCCTGTTCACTCCCATTTATCTACTTAACTACATTTTTTTTTGCCTCCAGGGTTATTGCTGGGGGCTCGGAACCCACTGCTCCCGGAGGCCATCTTTCCCGTTTTGTTGCCCTTGTTGTTGTTGTTGTTGGATAGGACAGAGAAATCTACAGAGAAGGGGAAGACAGAGGGGGAGAGAAAGACAACTGCAGACCTGCTTCACCTCCCATGAAGCAAGCAACACACACACACACACACACACACACACACACACACACACACACACACACACACACACACGGAGCCAGGGGCTCGAAACAGGAACCTTACACTGGTCCTTGCGCTTTGCGCCATGTGCGCTTATCCTGCTGCACTACCACCTGGCCCCCACTTAACATTTTTATGAGAGAAATCAGAGTACCATCCTGACATTTATGATGTTCTATTTGTTGCTGTCTTGTCTTATGTGGTGCCAGGGATCAAATCCAAGTCTCACTCGTGCAAAACATGTGCCCTGCCACTGAGCCACCTCTTTGGCCACCTTAGAATGGAAACATGATATTGATTTTATTTTTTATAGTCTAATAAAAAGAAATCACCACTTACTTTGTTTACACCTCGGTCACTGAGAAATTTCCTTCTTTCTTTCTTTATTGCCACCAGGCTTAGTGCTGGGGCTGGGCACCTGCATGGCGAGTACCCCACGAGTACCCCACTCCTGGCGGCTTGCTCTCCTCTTTTCCTTTCTTATCTTTTCACTACTTTTTTTTGATAGGACAGATTGCAGTTGGAGAGGAGGGACAGACAGACAAGGAAAGATCTGCTGCCCTGTTTCAGCACTGAAATGTACTCCCTGCGGGTGGGGCAGGGGGTTGACCCTGGATACTGGCATGTGGTAACGCGCACACTCGACTGGGTGAGCCACCACCAGCTCTGAGAATTCTTTTAGGTTGGTTCTTGTGCCTCCATCAAAAAAGAAAAAAGTTTTACTTTTATTGACTTATTTTGCCACCAGGGTTATCGCTGGGGCTCCACTCTCATCAAAGTTTGTTTTTAAGATAGGGGTGAGAGAAACAGAGAGAAGAGACACCACAGCACTACTTCAATACAATTCTTCCTCTGTGACAGAATGACTCAGTGCAAGCCTATCGATAGACATCTGAAGGTACGTTGCCTTGGTTCCCACCATGCCAGGACAGTCCCCTCTCCCAGCGCTATCAGAAGAGGACAGTCAGTGTCTTCTGGACATGTCAGGCGTAAGCAGGCAGACAGATTGGCCCCACTGGAGGAACTCGGGCAGAGAGGCCAGAGCAAAGGTGACGGGGAGAGCAAAAGGGCCCAGCAGGCTGCATGGGCTGCAGGCTCTCAGGCTGGACCTGCAGGCCTGGGAGCTGGGCGCCTGCCTCCCAGGCTCTGTGCTCAGCCTCCACTGCTCCCTTCCTGAGGGTCCCTATTTTAGCCTCTTCAAAGGAAGCAGCTCTGGTTGGCCAAGTGCCTTCCTGGTCTAGGCAGCTTCCATGTTGACTCAGTGACTGCCATTGGGCCAGAGGCCTGAGGACACCGCCCAGGCTGCTGGCTCTGTCCCTGAGGAAGCAGCTCTGGTACAGCCACCAGTGTCCACTGGGCTCTGCTCTTGCTGGAGTCCAGCTCTGGCTCTGTCCTGCCACACAGCCCTCGGGAAAGCCTGGTGCCTCGCTGGGACTCTGTTTTCCTCCAAGTAAAATGGGCTTCCCTGACTCCTCTTTCCCTGCAGGCCAAAGAAGAGAAGGAAGGGTGAGATCATGTTTGGAAAGGCAGTGCAGCTGTGAAGACAGGTCTCCTTTGTAGGGTGAGGAGCTCAGCCTGGACTTTGATGCTGCCTTCCTCCCCCAGGGCCTGCAGGCTTCCCAGGAAAGCAGGAAGGGGCAGTAGAGCCCAGAGCCTCAGCTCACTTCCAGACCCAGGGACAGGAAGTGAGGTGCTGTCTAGAGAGGAAACGAGGATCGAACACCCCCCAACTGCTCCACGGCCTGCAGTGGACAGGGAGGCCCTGGGCAGGGAAAGCAGGTATGAGGGAAGCTGGGGGAGGCACCTTCAGGCCTGTCTGAAGGAAAGATTTCTTCAAGAGACCTAGGATATCCCACACACAGGGACCTGCAGGGAGACAAGCCACTGATTCAGGTAAACACACACACACACACACACTTCATGTGGCCCCAGGCACTGTGTCCCACCTCCCCAGCATAAGCACCCACTTCCATACCAAGAGGGGTGCAAGGCCCATGGTTCTAGTCCCCAGTCCCCACCCATAGGGAAAACTTCACGAGCAGTGAAGCAGGGCTGCAAGTGTCTCTTTCCCACTCTCCCTATCTCCCTCTTCCCTCTCAATTTCTGTCTCTACCCAAAATAAATAAATAAATAAATAAAATAAAAATTAAAAACTTCTTAGGGCGGTAGTGTACCTGGTTAAGCGCACATAGTACAAAGTGCAAGGACCCGCACAAGGATTATGTTTCCCCACCTGCTTCACAAGTGGTAAAGGGGGGAGCTTCACAAGCAGTGATGCAAATCTACAAGTGTCTATCTTTCTCTCCCTCTCTGTCTTTCCCTCCTCTCTTGATTTCTCTCTGTCCTGTCCAATAAAATAGAAAGAAAAAAATGGCCTCCAGAAGCAGTGGATTCATAGTGCTGGCACCGAGCCCCAGTGAGAACTCTGGAGGTAAAAATAAACGTCTTAAAAAAGAAGGAATAACCACTTGACTAGGTGATTTCTAAAACCCATCCCAGCTGGGGCCATCCACTATCTTCCTATTGTTAGCAATGCAGGCCAGGCCCCTGGGATGAGGGAGGACTAGGAGGTGTGACCAGACACAGTGTGGGTATTCAGCCAAGGGACACCAGTCTTTCAGAAACTTCTCCATGGGTCAGGGGAGGGGCCAGCCCGTGCCCAGGCTGTGGTACTGCCTGGTTGCATCAAGCTGCTGAGAAGCTGGTCAGGGGCACTGCCACCTGGGTGAGAGCTGGTTCATTCTGTGTGTGTGTGTGTGTGTGTACACAGGGGTTCAATCTGGTCAAAGGCAGAACAGGCAGGTGGGGTATGGTGGGGTAAACTTCTGAAAGAGTCTGGGGCTGCTCCAGGCAGGTTCTGGGGGTGTCTCAACAGATCCTCACACAAAAAGGCCAATTACAGCCCCCACACTAAGCCAGCTGGGGGTGAAGTGAATCAGCCCCTGGGAACTGTAGCTGCTCAGCAGCCCAGGGCCACACCCCAAGAATTCAGGGGCCCCTTACAGTCTAGGAAACACCTCATCATTCTCCTACCCAGAGGATCTTTGGGGGGAGGGGAGGCATTTCAAGCCCTGTGTGAGAGTAAGAACTGCAGCCTGAGGTCTGAGTGCCACCCACCACTCAAGCAGCAAAATGGAGTGGTCTCTCCTTTAAAAACAGCTACATGGGGGGGCAGTGGTACACCTGGTTAAGTGCCCACATTACAGTGTGCAAGGACCGTGGTCCCCACCTGCAGGGGAAAGCAGCACACATGGTGAAGCAGGGCTGCAGGTGTCTCTCTCTCTCTCTCCCTCACCTCTCAATTTCTCTCTATCCAATAATAAATAAACAAAAAATAGCTACACAGGTGCCTCCTCCCTTCCTAAATCCTAGTGAGAGGTAAGAAACCCAGAGCTCACGAACCAGCAGAAGGTTTGGGGAGCTGTGCCTGGCTGGGCTCTTCTCAGTGGCTGCTGGCTTTTCAGAAATCAGGAATAACAGCAATGATAATTCACCTTAATAACAGCCTGGCCTCTTTGGGCCTCTTTCATCTGCCTAACTCCCAGAGCTGGGAAAACGGTAATTAGGGAGCAGGTGCCACACCCCAATGATAATGTGCTGTTAATCCATCTGCACAGGATGGGAAACTGAGGCCCAGGGAGAAGGCTTTTTCCAACACACAGAGCTAAGATACACAGCCGGAGGGCTACCAGGAGGCCAGGGACCAAGCAAAGGCTCTGTACCTGCTATGTGAAAGAAAACGCTAAGACAATGGCAAGCTTGCAGAGCCAGGCAGACCTGGGTTTGGGGTGACAGAGAGGAAGACCCCAAATAGGTGTCTCAAACCCCCTTCCCAGACTGTGGCAAGGCCTGCTGGGGAGTCAGGACCTTCAACCTTGGGTCCACACATTCACTCCCCCAAAACACTACAAAGCACGCTGGCAACTCTGCAGTGCACGCATCCCAGCTGGCTAAGTGAAGGGTCAGCCCTCCGAACAGCCTCCCCACCCCCCAAGCACAGTCCCCGGAGGGGCAGAAGGGAGGTAATTTGCAACTGGGTGTGGATCAGAGCAAACTGTGTCACCAAGCGAGGAAGACTACTCTCAGAGACAACACCACACCCAAGCTGCCAGAGTGGTAGCATTCTCAGGTGGTGTAACAGGGGCTTGAACTTGGGCAGCACACAGCAAAGCAGGCACTCTTCCAGTTAAGCTATCTTGCCATCCTTTTATGATCTTTTTTTTTTTTTTTTTAAAGATTTTTAGTTTTTAATGAAATGGATAGGAGGAGAGAGAGAAAAAGAGAATCAGAATATCATTGTAGTACATGTGTTGCTGGGGATCGAACTGGGAATATCATGCATGAGAGCCCAACACTTTATCTACTGTGCCACCTCCCGGACCACCTTTACGATCTATTTTTATTGCTTCATTTTATTCTGATGATCTGAAAGATTTACTATTTTTTAAATGCTTTTAAAAAATATTTATTTATTCCCTTTTATTGCCCTTGTTGTTTTATTGTTGTAGTTAATATTGTTGTTATCATTGACAGAAAGAAATAGAGAGAGGAGGAGAAGACGGAGAAGGGGAGAGAAAGACAGACACTTGCAGACCTGCTTCACCGCTTGTGAAGAGACTCCCCTGCAGGTGGGGAGCTGGGGGTTCGAATCAGGATCCTTATGCCGGTCCTGGCACTTTGTGCCACCTGCGCTTAACCCGCTGTGCTACCGCCCAACTCCTAGGTTTACTTTTTTAAAAAAGATTTTATTTATTTATTCATGAGATGATAGGAGGAGAGAGAAAGAACCAGATATCACTCTGGCACATATGCTGCCAGGGATCGAACTCAGGACCTCATGCTTGAGAGTCCAAAGCTTTATCACCTCCCAGACCACAGGTTTACTATTTTTTAAGAAGCCTCATTTATTTAGGAACACAAGAGAGAGAAGAAGCAAGAGAATCAGACCATCTGTCTGGCATATGCAACGTGGGGAATCGTACTTGGAACTTCATACTTTCTAGTCCCACACTCTAACCACTGTACTGCCAACCAGGCTGCAAGGTTTACTGTTTTACAAGAAAGAGGGCGTGAGCAAGAACAAGAACAGAGCATCACTCAAACACATGATGTGCTGGGGATGGTGCTCAGGGCCTCAAACATGCACAGCATGTGCGCTATTGGCTGAGCCACCTCCCCAGAGACAAGGGGAAAATATTACGGAATTGTTTGAAGGAGGCTGATACATAAAGTGCCCTCAGCAGCTGCAGTTTCAAGAGCTGCTCTCTCTGCTTTAGATCTGACCAGTCCCTTGCTGCTTGAGAAACGAAGGCAGAACGGCATCACATAAGCAGTGCCCCAGGTCAGGAGCCCAGAGGATGACACTCACCGTTGAGTGAATCACTTCCTCCCCCTGGAACTTCAGCTTCCCCATTTCTAGCACGAAGGCGGCGGCGGACTAGACTGTCTCCAGGATTCCTTCCAGCCTGGGATTCTATGTTGTTTTGATGTGGTGGCAGATCCCAGTTTGATTTCCATAAATTTGCATGTTCAATCAGAAACCCCCAAACTCCAAGTATAGAAAATCCAATCAATCCATTAGTGCAGCCAGACTAGGGCTGGCAAAGCCTGCCAGGTTTGGGAGAGGACTGTCAGAGCAGGCAATGGGGGGGGGGGGGGGATGGGGGGGCAGGGGAGGCGAGAGTTGTCTGTTGCAGAGATGCAATACTGGGGAGTCTGGGCATTTTTGGCTGTCAGACAAGGGTCCTTTTTCCTGCTCCTAGCAGGGCTCCTGCTGGCCAGTCTCAGAGCCACACCCCAAGAGGAAACAGCAGCCTCTGCCTAGCAACAGCCGCATCCTGCACTCTGACAGGGATGCCAGCAGCCACCACTTTCTGGGAAACCACCTCCCTGTTCCAGGGGCTCATCCATCTCACCTAAAACCCCCTGCTGCAACTCCACTCCCACCAGCAAGGCCCTGGGAAGAGGGTGCCCTGGAAAGCAATGCAGCAGAACGTGCCCACCCCACCTGCCCCCTGCCAACCCCAAGGCCTCTCTAACCTCCACTGCTCCTTCCACATCCCCCCTTGGCACCTGGGAGACCGGAGGATGAAAACAAACAGGGAGCATGAAGGCCTTTGGCACTCGGGCTGCAGAGCAAGTTCTGACCTGGAGAGCCTGACTCCTCAGAAAGCCCTACCCACAGGAGACAGGAGGGAAGGAGGCTGGGAAAGTGGGGTTGGGGCCGCCTCCCTGGATACTGCTGGGTGGGTGTTGCAGAGCCTGGAGGTCTGGTTGTACCAGGTGAGGGCAGCAAGACAGACCCCTTAAGCCCTCTGTCTAGGAGCTGGGGTTGTGAGTGAAGAAGCAAGTGAGGTTGGAGAGGGTGGACACTGATGGACAAGAACTGTGGGGTTCTTACCCTCTGCCTTGAGAGGGAGGGCAGGTTCATTTAGGAGGCCCTGGAACAGCTCCTAAAACAAGTCCCAACAGCTGAGTCTCCAGGGGATCTGCCTGCCCTGCTGGCCTTTGGTTGCCTCCCCCTCTCAGTCCCTCCCCAGAAGCCCAAAGCCTGGCTTCACCACGATGTCTCACCAGAGACTGCAATGGCCAGGCAGCAGAAGTCATGCCCCAAGGCTCCAGGGGTGAGCAGAACAATGGCTATTCTCAGGCAGGGCAAGGGCAGCTGCTACCCTCCATCCAGGCTTCTAATACTAAATCTCAGTGATGAACTACCTCATCGCCCAATACCTCTGCAAACCCAGTTGCCTTTCTCCCCTCCATATTCACTCATTGGTGGAACCACACACTCTCCCAAAGTGGGAGGGATTGCTAGGACTTTCTAGTCCAACCACTGAATTTCACAGATGGAGGAAAAGTTCCAGAGAGGCAGAATGTCTTGGCCAAGGTCACATAGCAAACAAGAAAGAGTGGGGACCAGAGCTCTGACTCCCAGTCTACAGTGACAGCAGCTTGGTCCTCAAACACACTAGTTCCTCCTGGCCTATTGTGGAGGAGCCTTCCTCCCTGCAGCCCAGGCCATCTGCCACTCACGGGCTCCCTCTCCTCTAAGGGCCTGAGCTGGAGAAAGAAACTGGAGGCCCCAGACACCTCACATATAGGCCACAGACTTGGACAACAAAGTTAAGCTATTTGGGCATATCTTTCCAGACAGGATTGCATGTGATTGTCTGACATGGGAAACTCACTCACACAAGGTCGCCCTTAGACAGAGGGGCTGATAAGAGAAGTGAATTTTGAGTCTCCCTCCTTGCCAAACAAGGGGCCTGGAAGAGAGCTAACACAGTGTCTTGTAAGAGAATCTGCAACAAGGCACGTAGGCTAGGTTCATTTTTCTCACAAGTACTGGCTGCAGGATGACTAGACAATGACCCCTCTCTCTCATTCCCCCGCCCCAGTCCCAACAATCCCAGGCTGGCAGCCTGGAGGTCCTCTGGGGTAGCAGGGTAGGGAGAGAATGAGATGGGAAGCCATTCTCTGAGACCACCTTCCTAAGCCTTGGGGCGGCTTTCAGGAAGCAGCGGCAGGCCAGGCAGAGTGGACAGCATCCAGCCACCTGGAAAGCAGGGCTTGCGGGAAGGAATGGCTCTGTGTGCCCTTGGGGCAGTGCCTGGGCTGGAGAGTCCATGGGGCTCTGAGCTCAGGAGAGAGAGACTGGGCTTCAGACAGCGGCTTTCCTGGCCCGGCCAGGGGAGTGTCGGGCACAGATACATTCTCCGCATTCTTCTGGCACCGCAGCCAGGACCCTGAGCGCCTTTTCTGCAGCGGTGCCCTCGCCCACTCTCCGCCCAGCCCTTCTCCTTCCCTCAGCCTCTCTTTAGAGCTCAGTCGGCAGGGCTACCCTCATCCTTCCCGCAGATCCTCCAAGCCCAAGGCAGGCAGCTCCCGGAGACCCTGATCTCCCCGCCTCCCTCCACCTCCCTCCCACCCCGCGGCCCCAGGCCACTGGGACTGCTAGCAGAGCTGAGCCCCGGGCTCGCCAGTGCGCCTGCGCCCTACCCCCACCCCGCACCACTAAGCGGCATCCCGACAGTAGGACTCGGGTGGGGTGCGGTGCCCAGCTGGGGCAAGGTCAGTGTTTTTAAAGAGGGAGGGGGACCGCCCCCCGGAACATGCCCCTCTCCCGAAAGTTTCCCTTCCGGGGCCACGGAGAGTGCGCGAGGATGGCGCGGGGGGCGGGAGGGGCTGTGGTGGGGGTGCACTGAGTGGCAGCCAGCCCCCCAGCCCCCGCCCGCCTCGGGAGAGTGCGACGGGAGCTAGGGACTAGCAGCGAGGTCCCGGCGGGAAGCCGCACCGCCTCCTCCAAACCCAGGCAGCCGCCACAGCCTAATCCTCCACACCTCCCCTCCCCAGATTGGGGCCCACTGCATCTCTATTTCTATACTAGCCGCCCTCAAAATCATAAGTAGGCTTGGAACTCACCGAGATCAGGTGTTGATCTGGGCCAGGACAGGCCGGATCCGCCGGGTCCATGGCCGCGGCTCGGGGGCGGGGGGCAGAGAAAGAGGGGGGTGGCGCTGGGGCCGCCTCTTGATGTCAAGGCTTTAAAGGGGCTAGTGAGTCCCGCCCCTCTGCCTAGCCCCGCCCCCCACGTCCGAGCAGCCAATCGTCGCTCTGTCTGGACGTGCGCCCCGCCCAACCTCCGCCAGATGTTCCCAGGACAAGAGCAAAGTCGGCCTGGCCAGCTAGCACGGCTTCCGCCCCAAAAGGAAGGACCTCCTCTCTTTCCCGTAGAGGAGTTGTGTCCCCAACCTGACTGAGTCCGGCCTGCTGAACCTCTCCAGTACCGGGGTAGAAGCAGCCAAGATGGGCCGAGCTGGGGTGGGGAGTGTATAGCAGAGAAAACTAAGTAGGTGCTTGCAGAACCGCGAGCATGCGCGTCTGCTTCTGTGTAGCTGGGCGTGCACGTGTCTATGTGGTTGTGAGTGAGCAACGGTGTTTTGTAATTTGTCTTCCTGAATACGTGTTGGGTCTGAGGAGAGGCTTGAGTGCTTCCTTAGCCTTAAAAGCTACCGCCTTCCTTAATTCTCATCTGGGATCGGTTCCTCCCAGTGATGTGGAAAACTGGATGCTGGCCTTTTCCTCACTGGTATATGAGGAGGTAGGACTAAGCAGAAAAAAGGGTACAACCTTGTTCTCTGTCCGACACTTGCTATCTCATTGGGATTGAGTTCCTTCGTTTTTGTACTATGTGCTTAAAAGAGAAAAGCCACAGCCTCAGAAGTCCCTTCAATACCATTCTCGTTGGTTCTTCCTTAAATATCCTTGCCTGGGTGCTGTATATATAATCTTTTCACTCTGCACTTTACTAAATGCCCATTAATAAGAGTTCTGAACGGAGTTCTGTAGAGAAGCAGTGATCCCTAGCCACAGCATCTGCCCATTTTATTAAAATTGCTTCTGTTGCGGTATACATGAGGTGTATTAAAGCATTGCATTAGTCCAGTAAAGGAACATAAAAGCCAAGGGAACAGAGGGTGCTCAAACTGGCTAGGATTAATCCAGAGTTTCTCTTTGAAGAAGTCTCCTTAATTTGAAATGGGATTTGAAGAGCTGATAGAACTCAAGGAGGATCCAGGCAGGGTGAGGACACAAGAGACTCAGGTAGGAAAGAGCAAATTATCTGCCTGTGACAGTGAGCAGATCACTGTGTTCAGATGGAAGAAGGGAAACTTAACAGGAGAGCTTTTATATGGAAGAGACCAGATGAGGATATAGATTTGACAAGACAAGAGATAAAGAAGTCAATCTAGGTTCTTGAAACAACGCCTCAGAACAGTGATTATAGAAACATAAAAGATGTCATGATGGTTATTCCCACCAACTGCTTTTAAAATTTTTAGAAGACATTTTAAACTTGACTTATCGTGTCCAAGAGGTGGTGCAGTGGATAAAGCATTGGATTCTCAAGCCTGAGGTCCTGAATTCAATCCCATTGCAGCACATGTACCAGAGTGATGTCTGGTTCTTTCTCTCACTCTCCTCCTATCTTTCTCATAAATAAATAAATAAAATCTTTAAAAAAATACAATAAAATTGACTTATCTTGGGGCCAGGCAGTGGTGCAACTGGATAAGCACACACATCACCATGCGCAAGGACCCAGGTTCAAGTCCCCACTCCCCACCTGCAGGGGGAATGCTTCATAAACAGTGAAGCAGGTCTGCAGATATCTATCGCTCTCTCTTCCTCTCTTTTTTTTAAGATTTTTTTTTTTTTTTTGCTTCCAGGGTTATTGCTGGGGCTCAGCATCTGCACCACAAATCCACTGCTTCTGGAGGCTATTTTTTTTCCCTTTTGTTGCCCTTTTTTTTTCCATTGTTATGGTTACTACTATTGTTGTCATTACTGTTATTGTTGTTGGATAGGACAGATAAATGGAGAGAGGAGGGGAAGACAGAGGGGGAGAGAAAGATAGACACCTGCAGACCTGCTTCACCACTTGTGAAGTGATCCCCCTGCAGGTGGAGAGCTGGGGGCTCAAAATGGGGTCATTAATGATGGTCCTTGTGCACCATGTACACTTAACCCACTGCGCTACCTCCCGACTCCTCTCTCTCCCTCTCTATCTCTCCATCCTCTCTCAATCTCTTTCTGTCCTGTCAAATAAAAAGAAAGTAGAAAAAACAAAAAAAAAGGGAAAACGGCCACCAGGAGCTGTGGCCTGCACCGAGCCCCAGCGATAACCTGGGTGGCAAATACAAAAAAAAAAAACCAAAAAACTGATTTATCTTTAACATACAGTAAAGTGTAGCACTAAGTGTTGGACTAACTGAATTTCAGTGATAACATATACACCCCAGATATTGAACCATTACCCTATGTAATTCCTTCAGGCTCTTGATTGTGAGTTTGTCCTGTATCTAACAACCAACTTTAACCACTTCCTCCAACTCCTTGACTTATATCATGATGGATTTTATGTAAGTGGACTAATACAAAATGTACTTTAAAAAAAGATTTCTTTTACATGGTACGATAAAAAGATTTATTACATTTGAGAGCTAGTTTCACATGCAGTACATAGAGAAGCAAACACATCACTCTGGAACATGCAGTGCTGAGGATCAAACTGGAAATTTCAGACATGTAAGTCCTGTGCTCTACCAGTTGAGCCAGCCATCTCTGCCCAAGAACATATATTATGGGTTCACCCGGGAGAGTGTCTGCTTTGCCATGTGTATAACCCAGGTTCAAGCTCTGGTACCCAAGCATTGGGGGGTGATTCAGTGTTGTGATCCCCCACCCCACTCTTAAATTAATGAGGTCCTTCCTCTGTCATTGCCTTTATTTGAAAAAAGGTGGCCCAGAATGGTGAAGCACCAGTGACAACAGAAGTACTTTTGCCCCTATATCTCTCAGCTTAGTATTGTTTTTGAGACATAGCCATGTATAGTTTATTTTTTTATTTTGATGATTTCAGTTTTCAACTATTAAAAATAAGGTTAGGGCTGGGGAAACAGCATAATGGTTATGCAAAAGACTTTCATGCTTGAGGCTCCCAGGTTCAGTCCTCAGCACTGTGGGAAACCAGAGCTAAGCAGTGCTCTGGTCTTTCTCTTTATCTCTCTCTTGCCTCCAGGGTTATGGGGCTCGGTGCCTGCACTACACTATACGGATCCACTGCTCTTGGTGGCCATTTTTTCTCTCTTTTTTTTAATTGGATAGGAAAGAGAGAAATTGAGAGGGGAGAGGGCGGTAGAGAGAGAGATAAAGATAGATACATGTAGACCTGCTTTACCACTCGTGAATCGATGTCCCTACAGGTGGGGAGCGAGGGGCTCAAAACAGATCCTTGCATTGGGTCCTTCTACTTAGTACAATGTGTGCTTATCCCAGTGTGCCACCACCCAGCCCCCATCTCTGTATCTCTCACACTCATTGAAATAAAATAAATAAGGGGGCTGGGCGGTGGAGCACCCAGTTAAGGGCACATATTACCAAGAGCAAGTGGTGCAAAGCGCAAGGACCGGCGTAAGGATCCCGGTTCAAGTCCCCAGCTCCTCACCTGCAGGGGAGTTGCTTCACAGGTGGTGAAGCAGGTCTACAGGTGTCTATCTTTCTCTCCCCATCTCTGTCTTCCCCTCGTCTCTCCATTTCTCTCTGTCCTATCCAACAACAACAACAATAATAACTACAACAATAAAACAACAAGGGCAACAAAAGGGAATGAATAAATAAATAAATTTTTTTTTAAAAAAAAAAAAGAGCGCATAGTACCAAGTGCAAGGGTCTGGATTTGAGCCCCTGCTCTCCACCTGTAAGGGTCTGCTTCACGAGTGGTAAAGCAGGTCTGCAGTTGCCTATCTTTATCTCCCTCTCTACCTCCCCTTCCCCTCTCAAGAACCTGGACTAGAGTTGGTGTATTGCACCAAAGTAAAGGACTCTGGGGTCGCCAAGGAGGGGGGATGTTCAGGTCCTGGATCATGATGGTGGAAGAGGACCTAGGTGGGGAGTTAAGAGTGTTATATGGAAAACTGAGAAATGTCACACACATTACAATTACTGTATTTTCCTGTCAACTGTAAAATCCCCCCAATAAAGAAAAAAAGTTTCTTTTTAGATGAAAGCCTCAGTATTCTCATTTAGATATAAAAGTAGTCAGTTTATTTTTTAGTATTGTAATTGTGAGGAAAAAAACATAATATTTACGTTGTTTAAAATATTATTATGTTAGTTAAAATGTAGATTTGTTAAAAAATATCTTTAAAACATTACCTGATCCAAGTAACTCTGTAAGATACAAATAAAGACACTTGTTATAGTTTTCATAATAAAAAAAAAAGAAAAAGCTTCCTTCTGGAACCCCACCTGGATCATAAACGTGGCAAAGCAGCTATCCCAGTGAGCTATTGTATTGTGCTGACTCATTTCTGAGAAAGTTCATTTCTTGATGATTGTGAAAATTTTGGAATGCGGAATCACTGATTTTTAAAAATATTTATTAATGAGAGGGTGGCAGAGGGAGAAGATGAGAGCATCATTCTGGCACATGGAGCACTCAGGGATTAAACTCAGGACCTCATGCTGTTAAGTCCAATGTCACTGTGCTGCTCCCCACCCCAGGATACCTATAGTGTTGATTATTTATTTATTTTCCCTTTTGTTACCCTTGTTTTTCTATTATTGTTGTAGTTATTATTGTTATAGTTATTGATGTCGTCGTTGTTAGATAGGACAGAGAAATGAGAGAGATGAGGGGAAGACAGAGAGGGGGAGAGAAAGATAGACACCTGCAGACCTGCTTCACCGCCTGTGAAGCGACTCCTCTGCAGGTGGGGAGATGGGGGCTTGAACCAGGATCATTACTCTGGTCCTTGCGCTTTGCGCCACGTGTACTTAACCCACTGTGCTACCGCCTGACTCCCATTACATTGTTTTTGTAGCAGGCTTTCTGTGAGTTTGACTTATTTTTATAAGTATTTTATTTATTTATTTATTTATTTATTTATTTATTTATTTATTTATTTATTTATGTTTTTGAGAGAAATGCAGAGAGAAAAAGACACAGTGAGAAACACCAGAGCACTGCTCAGCTCTGACTTATGGTGGTGCTGGGGGATTGAACCTGGGACTTCGGAGCCCCAGGCACGAGAGTTAGTTTCTTTCTTTCTTTCTTTCTTTCTTTCTTTCTTTCTTTCTTTCTTTCTTTCTTTTTTTAAAAAATATTTCCTTTTTGTTGCTCTTGTTGTTTTTATTGTTGTAGTTATTATTGTTGATGTCGTCGTTGTTGGATAGGACAGAGAGAAATGGAGAGAGGAGGGGAAGACAGAGAGGGGGAGAGAAAGATAGACACCTGCAGACCTGAAGTGATTCCCCCGCAGGTGGGGAGCCGGGGCTCAAACCGGGATCCTTATGCCAGTCCTTGCGCTTTGCGCAACGTGCTCTTTACCCGCTTTGCATAACCATATGATATCTACCCCTGCCCTTTTAAAAATATTTTTTATAAAAACTTTTATTTATTTATTTATTCCCTTTTGTTGCCCTTGTTGCTTTATTGTTGTAATTATTATTGTTGTCATCGTTGTTGGATAGGACAGAGAGAAATGGAGAGAGGAGGGGAAGACAGAGAGGGGGAGAGAAAGATAGACACCTGCAGACCTGCTTCACCGCCTGTGAAGCGACTCCCCTGCAGGTGGGGAGCCTGGGGGCTCCAACCAGCATCCTTCCGCCAGTCCTTGCGCTTTGCGCCACGTGTGCTTAAGCCACTGCGCTACCTCCCGACTCTCTTAAAAATATTTTATTTATTTATTTCCGTTTGTTGCCCTTATTTTATTGTTGTAGTTATTATTGTTGTCACTGTTGGATAGGACAGAGAGAAATGGAGAGAGGAGGGGAAGGGAGGGGGAGAGAAAGATAGACACCTGCAGCCCTGCAGGTGGGGAGCCAGGGGCTCGAACAAGGATCCTTACGCAGGTCCTTGCACTTTGCACCTCATGCGCTTAACGTGCTGCGCTACCGCCGACAACCAATGTTGATTCTTATTAATCATTATTAAAATCTATCATAGGTGAGGGAGATAGCGTAATGGTTATGGAAAATGACTCTCTTGACTGAAGTCCAGGTTTAATCCCCCTCACCACCGTAAGTCAAAACAGAGCAGTGCGCTTGTAAATAAATAAATAAATAAATCAGTGATCTAGCAACAAAAATTCATGTAAAGAACATGATTCTTTACACAACTGACTTAAAATCCCATGAGATCAGTTGCAGTCAGGGATGGAAAAACCTTAAGAGTCTGTTAAGTATTTCTAACTATCATTGGATGTTTCCAAATAACTAAACATTTGGAAGCAAACAGACCACATAGATGACTTTTCTTTTTTACTTTTCATTCTGTTTACCCTTGTTTAATAAACACAGCCAGAACATCTGTACTTGTCAGAGCAAGTACCTGCTTTCCTGACTTAGAGGTTTGTGCATACTTGCAAGTTTAGGCATTCAGATTTTGGCAGATTGTCTCTGTCTTCCCAGCCTTTATCTTTACTGACAGGAGGTGAAAGCAGTATGGCTACCACTACTCCTTCATCACCTACCTTTGATGAGAGGGCTTATGACATTTTCATTTTCTAGTGGTATTATTCACTTACATTGCTGAAAAATCTACCAGAGTCCCAGAATTGGTTTTCTGTCTTGTTATAGACCACTGATCATATATTGTTCCTTTCTTGAGTTGTTTCAAAACAATCTAGGCCCCCAGGTCTCTGGTTGCAGTTAGCTGCTGGCAGTAAACTAGTTTGGTGGCATAGTCTAACTGTTGATGACTGACTGATACTGTCTCAGAGAGCCACTCCCACACTGGTCATATCAGTGCTTGAGGGGAGGGAGGAGGGCCTCTACTTAACACCATGTGGTTGTTGAGTGTTGGGAGTATCTTCATTCTTGTTTGGTGGTGTAGCCATCTGGATGCTGTGTTTCATTTGGTTGATAAACTAACTCCACTTTAGAATTACTGACATCAGGAGGTGGTCATGTTGGTAACTGGTCTCTTAAAATATTTTAGTAATCTATTTTCCAGACTGGATTGACTCTGACTGCATCCTTTATGTTATTTCCTGCTAAATAAGAGGAAGAAAAGAGCTGGGGGTGGGCTACTGTTTAGTCCACTTGTTGACCATTGCTGTTGCCACTTAATTCTACATGTTTCTTGTGTGTTCTGACAGTTTTGAAACCTCCTACCAAGGACCTGGTAGGGTTTGTGTTGTTATGTGGAAATGTTCTACATGTACAAACTATTGTATTTTACTCTTGACTGTAACCATTAATCCTCCATAAGGAAATTAAGAGAGAAAAACCTCCTACCAGGCACAGTATGATGGATATACTCAAATTCTTGAACTCATTTTTGCTCATCCAAGTGTTTTTAGTGAGGACTAGGAAGATAGTATAGTAGTTATGTAAAAGACTTTCCTGCCTGAGGTTCTGAGGTCCCAGGTTCAATCCTCAGCATCACCATAATAAGCCAGAACTGTGCAGTGCTTTTGTTAAAAGAAAAAAAAAAACTTAACTGAGCCGGCAACTGTGCATTAGAATATGGCATTCATATACATACAGGGTAGTACAGGAAATTATATTGAAAAGGGAAGTGGTGGGAAAATTCTACTTTATAAGAGCAGTGCTGACAAGTCTGGCCCCACTGCGTTGGAGAAAACTTTTGTGCGGTGGTGTCTTTCCCTCTGTCTCTCTACCTGAAAATTCTAGCCCTGAATGGTGAAACCCTGGCAACAACAACAATGCAGCATTTGAGTGGTTGTTTCCTTTATTGGGGGTTTCCTTTATTAATCATGGCTTACAGCTGACAGTAAAATACAGCAGTTGGTACATGTGTAACATTTCTCAGTTTTCCACATAACACTCTAACCCCCCATCTAGGTCCTCCTAGAAACACCACACTTGAATGGTTTTAAGTATCAGGGTAGCACAATCAGAATTGCATTTCGGTCTTAAATGGAGCTTGAAGGAATCATGTTAAGTGAGATAAGTCAGAAACAAAAGAATGAATGTGGGAAGCTCTCACTCATAGACAGAAGTTGAAAAATGGGGCTCTGCAGTAGCAGGTTAAGTGCACATGGCTCCCCACCTGCAGGGGGGTTGCTTCCCAAGTGAGGAAACAGGGCTGCAGGTGTCTATCTTTCTCTCCCCCTCTCGATTTCTCTCTGTCCTATCTAACAATAATGACAACAATAACAACAGCAGCAATAATAATAACAATGATAAACAACAAGGGCAACAAGTGGGAAAAAATAGTCTCCAGGAGCAGTGGATTCGTAGTGCAGGCACCAAGCCCCAGCAATAACCGTGAAGGGAAAAAGAAAAATTAAATTAAAAAAAAAAAGAATTTGAGGAACAAGATCAGAAGGGAAAACACAAAGCAGAACTTGGACTAGAGCTGGTGTATTGCACTGAAGTAAAAGACTCTGGGGTGGGGGTGGGGGAAGGGAGAGTTCAGGTCCTGGAACATGATGGCAAAGGAGGACCTAGTGGGGGTTGAATTGTTATGTGGAAAACTGGGAAATGTTACACATGTACAAACTATTGTACTTTACTGTTGACTTTAAGCCATTAATCTCTCAATAAGGAAATTAAAAAAAACCCACTACATTGAGAATTAACCTCACACACACAGAAGAAAAAAAAAAAGTGCATTTTGAAAAGATCACTGGAAAAGGATGACAGAGGACCTCGTGGGGGTTGTATTGTTATATGGAAAACTGGGAAATGTTATGCATGTACAAACTAATTTATTTACTGTAGAATGTAAAACATTAATAAAATAAAAAAAGGATCACTGTAGTCACAGTGTGGAGAATAGAGAGCAAAACCAAAATCAAGGAGGATAGACAGAAAGTTTGTTTTTTTTAATATTTATTTATCCCCTTTTGTTGCCCTTGTTGTTTTATTGTTGTAGTTATTATTATTGTTGTCATTGTTGGATAGGACAGAGAGAAATGGAGAGAGGAGGGGAAGACAGAGAGGAGGAGAGAAAGATAGACACCTGCAGACCTGCTTCACCGCCTGTGAAGCGACTCCCGTGCAGGTGGGGAGCCAGGGATCGAACCGGGATCCTTATGCCGGTCCTTGTGCTTTGCACCACCTGCGCTTAACCCTCTGCGCTACAGCCCGACTCCCAGAAAGTTTTTTTTTTTTTAATTTTTATTTATAAAAAGGAAACACTGACAAAAACCATAGGGTAAGAGGGGTACAACTCCACATAATTCCCATCACCAGAACTCTGTATCCCCTCCCGATAGCTTTCCTATTCTTTAGCCCTCTGTGAGTATGGACCCAGGGTGATTATGGGGTGCAGAAGGTGGAAGGTCTGGCTTCTGTAATTGCTTCTCCACTGAACATGGGTGCTGGCAGGTCAATCCATACTCTCAGCCTGTCTCTCTTTCCCTAGTGGGGCGAGGAGACAGAAAGTTTTTTAAGAGTTGAGGGGCCATGAGAAATAATGTCCTCTGAATGAGGCAAGTACTCATGGTAATAGAGAGGACTTTCAGAAACAGAGTCAGCAGGCTTTAAGACTGGAAATGGGGGCTGGGGAGAAGCAGAGAGCTTAGCCAGTGCTTTTCGTCAGGGTAACTTGTAGATGTTAGGACCACGCACTGAAACAGAAAAACACTGACAGAAGAGCAGGTCTGTAAGGTAGTCTGTCCCCTTTCAAGCATGTTGACACTGACATGTCAGGGGGACATGCAAGTGGCAGTGTCTGAGAGGTCTGTTTCCCAACTGCTGTGCCCCAGGAAGATGTTACAGAAATATTGCTCATTATTATTGGCCCTTACTGTTACTTTCAGCTGTTACTATTAAGCTTCATTATTGCACAAGTTCTTTCTGACAGACATCGGTCTGGTTTAGGTGGGCTGCCATGAAAACGTCATCATTTTCTGGATATACTGTTGTCCACGACATGGAAAAGGCGGGCAAGTACTGATGTATAACGCTGTTGGATAGATACACGTGAACTTCAGGAGAGAGATCTGGATTAAGCTAAGAAGTTCGTAAATCATCAAAACATAGGCTGGAACAGAGGAGGAAGACAAATAGCTGAATCTTGTCACCAGAGTCTAAGAGATTACAAAGAAAGATCAAATAGTTCCTGATATGGTTAATGTTGAGTCAGAGCTGAGACACACACAGACTTTAGCCACATGTCATTGGGACTTTGGTAAAACCCAATTTTGAAGGGTCAAGAAAGCGGTACAAAGAAAGGAAAAGAGACAAGAAGTGCTTCAGTTCTTTCAGGAATTTTGACCATGTAGTGAGGGAAAAACTAGACAGGTAGGGAAATGAAGGATGAGAATTATGTATAAAGATATTTCTAGTCAGACTGCTTAATTTTATTAAAACCACTTAAGGGATGGAGATATATCTCACTGGGTAGAGCGTCTGCCTTGCCATGCATGTTACTCAGGCTTGAGCCTCACCACATGGGAGGTGCTACAGTACCAGAGAAAGCTCTGGGGTCAGCTCTCTATCTAAATGGAAAAACAAAACAACAACAAAAATCAGTGGTCTGGAGAGCCAGAATTGCACATGCCAAGGGGTCAAATCTAGGGACAGAATTTCAGGAATTCTAGAGAAGACTAGGGTTGCTGCAAAGTCAAGGAAACAAAGAGAGGGTAGTAAGGACTAAGAGAGACTAACAGTATTTCTGTGGCTGCCAACTACTTCTCCAAAACACCCATTAGGGTCAAGCCTGTTTAGCTGGTATTACATCTAGCCTAGAGTTAGATGATTTCTTTGACAGGAATTGTAAGAACATCAGGAATCTCTAAAAGTGGCCAGATAACTTGAGTCTGAACACAAAATTTAATAGAACATAGTAACTTTGGAGCCCCGTGTTTATGCTCTCTTTCTCTCTTCTCAATCTTGATTTTTTTTTAATTTTTAAATTTTATCATTTATTTTGGATAGAGACAAAATTAACAGAAGAGACAGACAGACACTAGGGAAAGACTGAAACAAGTTGGGGGTATGGATCAAACTGCCAACACCCATGTCCAGCAGAAAAGCAATTACAGAAGCCAGACCTTCCACCTTCTACACCCATAAAGGATTTTGGTCCATACTCCCAGAGGGCTAAATGTTAGGGGAAGATGACCAGAGTGCTCTGAACTCCCATTCTATCAGGACCTGGAGAAAGAATAGAAGGAAAAAAAAAAGGCGGGGAGGGGGTGTGTGGGGGGGGAGGACACTCAGAAGTAGTAGGTTTGACTTAGAAAGAGAAGGCAGGACCCCGGCTCCCCACCTGCAGGGGAGTCGCTTCACAGGCGGTGAAGCAGGTCTGCAGGTGTCTATCTTTCTCTCCTCCTCTCTGTCTTCCCCTCCTCTCTCCATTTCTCTCTGTCCTATCCAACAACGACAACAACAATAATAACTACAACAATAAAACAACAAGGGCAAAAAAAGGGAATAAATAAATAAATAAATAAAATATTTTTAAAAAAAACTTAAATTAAAAAAAAAAAGGCAGGACCATAGAAAAAAGGGGCAAATATATAAAAATATGGATAGTTATAGAAATTCTGTCTTCACCTCCTCTCTCCATTTGTTTCTGTCCTATCCAACAACGATGACATCAATAACTGCAACAATGAAAAAGGACAACAAAAGGGAATAAATAAATAATTAAAAATTAAAAAAAAAAAAAGAAATAATAGTCAAGCCGTATCTGTGACCTTGGAAGAACTACTGCAGTTTCCAATGGAGAGAATACTATATTATTTAATAAATTTTAAGTCAACTTCTATGTAGATTTAATATCTTCCTCATAGTACTAAAAGAAGGGTAATTGTTAGTGACGCAAAAAAGTGAGTAGGGGCATAAATAAGTGGTAAAATCACAAGCCAGGGGCCATCATAATGCGCAAGGACTTGGGTTCAAGCCCCCAGCCCCCATCTGCAGAGGGAAAGCTTTGTGAGTGGTGAAGCAGTGCTGCAGACATCTGTCTCTCTCCCTTCTCCACCACCCCTTTCCTTCTCGATTTCTGGCTGTCTCTATCCAATAAATAAAGATAATAAAAATTTTAAAAAATCACAAGCCAGTCAATCTCTATCCAATAAATAAAGATAATAAAAATTTTTAAAAATCACAAGCCTTCATTCATACAAAATATTGGAACATTTCATGAGTATGCTTGTCATTCTTATGTAGGGGTCATGCTGATCTTCTCTGGATCATCCTAATTTTTAGTACATGTGCTGCTGAAGCAAGTGCAACATAATTTTCTTCTCTTATTTTCCTGTTCCCAGCCAGGCCTCTTTTGGTTCCTCCTTTCCCCTTGCCTAATAGGACTTGACCCCTCTCTTCTCACACCTATGTTTATTACCGGTAAAATCTCAGTAATTTTATATGAATGACTTCCAGTTTTTGTTGTTGTTAGCTGAGCTTCACTACTTAAGGGTGACCTTTTTTAGACAGAAAGAGACAAAGGAGATACCACAGCACATTCCTCCAATGCAGTGGGGGCAGGACTTGAACCTGAGTATCATGATGAACAGAGTAGGCACACTATTTAAACTAGATATTTGGCCAGCCTGACTTCCAAGGTTTTATATCTAGTCTTGATCTGCTCTCTCCTCCCAAACCACCATTAACCAAGACCTCAACATGGATAAAGATACTTGAGAAAACATACTTTAAACTTCTGTGTCAAAGGCCAAGCTTATCTCCCTGTCAACTTTCTCATTTCTGTTCTCTTGGTTTCCTGGGCAATCTTCTGCCTAATTATATGCCTCCTTTTTCTTCTTAATCCTTTTTAAAAAATTGTCACCAGGGTTATCACTAGGGCTTTGAACCTGCACAATTCTTCAGCTCCTAAGGGTTTTATTTATTTTATATTTTTAGATAGAGGGTAAGGGAGAGGTTGAGAAGGAAATAAAGACAGAGAAAGAAACTGGGAAAGTGTGTATTTTACTGGGTAAGCTATCTCCTGGCCCCTCTTCTCAATCCTTCAATCAGCTACATTTCTTCTGTTCATGTATTCATCCAACTAGTAATTGTCAGTTGCCTGCCGTATGTCAGATACTGGGCTAGGCTTAGGATACAAAGACAAGTTGGGCTTGAGAAGATCAGCCCTGTGATTGTGGGAAAGAGGAATATAAACAGTAATAATCTGAGTTAAATACTATAGTAGAGGCTTCTAAGCAAACTCCCTAATAGCATGTAGTAACAAATACCAAGTACTGTAGGGTTGAGGGAGATGTGTGAAAAAATGTAACACACACACATACACATAAATATATATATTTTTTTTTCAGAAAGCAGGTTTTATTCAGAGTGGGGGGCAGCAAGGAGGGAAGTGTGTTGCTCAGTTCCTCCTGCTTCCTTTTGCCATGTTCCCTTGTGCTTGGAGACCTTGAGCAGTTTCACGGCACAGAGCTCATAGGGGCTAAGCCACACAACACACCTCCTGGACCAAGCCGCACGAACTTGGTGTGTTTGGGGAAGTGCCTGTGGCAGCAGCTGTGCCTCAGCTTGCTGATGTTCTTGGTGACTTTGTGGCCCTTGTTGAGGGTGATGGTCATAGGGTAGCGCAGGGCCATAGCTGTTGCTCTGCTCTGGCTGCTGAGGTAGAAGGCAAAAATGCAACATCTGATCCACTTTTCTTTTTTAAATTTCTAAAAAATTCTCTTTATTTACTGTATAGAGGCAGCCAGAAATCGAGAGGGAAGGAGGTGATAGAGTGAGAAAGACAGAGAGACACCTGTAACACTGCTTCACCACATACCCTGCAGGTGGGGACTGGGGGCATGAACCTGGGTCCTTACGCATTGTAACATGTACACTCAACCAGGTGTGCCACTACCTGTCCCCCTGATCCCCTTTTTCAGGACATATTTTCTCTTTAGCCAGGCTGCAAAAGAGGGAACTTAAGAGGAGAAAGAGGGAAACAGATGGAAAGTTTGTGCCAAGTGTCAGAGGTATGAAAGGCACAGCAAGTCTGAGCAGCTCAATGTGGCTTATATGTGAAGTCTTGATGACAGGCTGAGAACAACAGAATGTTTCTGTGAAGATGGGACTGTTCTGTATCTGCACTATCCAACTAGGTAGGAGCCAGCCACAGTGGCTGCTGGACACTTGAAATATGGCTATTATCTTTGAGGAGCCGGACTAACATTTTTTGTGGCTATCATGACTGAGGAGCTGAATTAAAAATGTTATTTCATTTAACTTAAGTGATTGTTATGTGGCAGTGAACAATGAGTTCAGGCATGAATAGTACTGATAAGCTTCCTGGGCCCAATTTTCATTTTTTTTCTTGAGAGAAGGGAGAGCCACCTCAGCACTAGTCTTATCATCCAAGGAGCTCTTATTGGTACCATCCATGATGCTTCTGTGTGGTACTGGAGCTTGAACCCAGGGACTTGCACATGCCAAGGTTTTCAATGTACTCTCCCAGTGTCATACTTACATATGGTAGAGTTTTCTGGATGTCAGTATGGAAAGTATAAGTGAGAAGAGTCAACTCGGGTTTGTTGCTTGAGCAATAGGTAGATACCAACAATTGAGACAGGATGAGGATTTGAATGAAGGAAGTAGGTTTGCTTTTGTGCTATGTTAAATTTGAGGTGTCTAAGGACTATCTAGGGGGAATGTGGTTACAAAACAAGAAAAGAGGGAGTCGGGTAGTGGGTTAAGCGCACGTGGAGTGAAGCATAAGGACTGGCATAAGTATCTTGGTTTGAGCACCCAGTTCCCTACCTGCAGGGGAGTCACTTCACAGGAGGCGAAGCAGGTCTGCAGGTGTCTTTCTCTCCCCCTCTGTCTTCCTTTCCTCTCTCCATTTCTCTCTGACCTAACAACGACGACATCAATAATAACAACAAAACAACAAGGGTAACAAAATGGAAAATAAATAAATAAATAAAAACAAGAACAGAGATTAACTTGGAACTATGGAGGTGGGGCTACCAACATTGGGGGTGCTATCATATTCCCCAGGGAATATTTAGAAGAGGACAAGATAGACATTAAAGACCCCTCAGCAAACATAATATAGTCTATTTTGCTGCCATCAGAATCCTCTGGGTTAAAAATGAAATTCTCATTGTGAATGTATTTAATGCCACTTTGCGAAGTTAAAACGATAAATTTATGTCATATCTGTTTCACTATAAGACAATGCAAAAAACCCAAATCAGATCAAATAAAAAGGATTCCTATTCCATTTCTGACTTAACTCACTGTTTCCCCAGATGAATCCAGGACTCCCCAGTTAATAGTTGTGAAAGTCAAAACCTTAACAAGTTACTTAAGGGGTAGAAAAAAGCTAAGCCATAGGAAGAGAATAAAGGAAGATAATTATGGTGAAGAAAGCAATGCAACAAAATTCAAGAAGAAGAGGCCCACAGTGTTGAATGGTGTAGGAAGACTTTTGAGGCCTCCAGGTGGTCACTGATGGTACAAAGTAAGGGAACAGGGGCAGTGGGGCCAGAACATTCAAGGATTTTGCTCAGGTTTGGTAAAGAAGTGAGGGAAGGAATGCTTGAGTTTAAGGGTGAGACAGAACACAGTGAGGGAGAATCCACCACATGGGTAGGATCAGCCAATGAGGCTGTGAAGATCCTGCTAGAGTACAAGTCTACTTTATTCATTTCACTTGTATTAGGTGGATTTTGGGTTCACAGTTTAATCTTTTAAATGCCAAAGCATCTTATTATCTGTAACTACTGTGCCAACCCCAGGCAAAGAGAAGACTGGACTTGTTCTGAATGTTTTAACCACTAACCCTCTTCTATAGCTAGGCCAGGGACTTCATTTTTAGAACATTTTGTGGGATTTTACTCAAAATCCAGAGGATGAATCCAGATCAAGGAAGCAAAACATTATAAGGCTAGCCTGGTCTAGTCTTTGTTTTCTTTAGGTTTGGTTTGGGTCAAACTCAGGGCTTCACAGATGTGCAGTATATACCCTACCACTGAGCTACATCCTGGTCCCTGTAAGTCTATAAATATACATCAAAGGCAGTGCCTTTCATACCCCAGAGCCAGGATCAATCAATCTCTCTCTTTTTCTTAAAGATTTTATTTATTTAATGAGAGAGATCGGAGAGAAAGAACTAAAGCATCACTCTGGTATTTGCAATGCCAAGGGTAGAACTCAAGACCTCATCTTTGAGAGTCCAATGCTTTATCCACTGCATGGCCTACCATATTGCAGTCAGGACCACTTTCTCAATCCAAATAGTCCAGCTCATTGTCCTAGAGATGCAGTCTTTTCAGGAAATTATCCCAAATAAAAAAGAATGGATAGTGATTATTTCAAATATATGTCTTTTGAACATTTTGCCAAAAGCCTCTGCCAGGTTTTAAGACTGCCTAACTATAAAGTCAAGATAGTGAACTTAACTCTCAGCATGAAACCTTTTCACTACTTCTTTATTGGTATCTATGCTCTCCCATCTCACTGTCTCTAGATTCGTAACTTCTTCCTTTCTTTTCCATTCTTCTATCAGTGATTCAGGGATTGGCTGAGTCTCTGTGGTTTGTTTTGTCCTGAAAAGCAGAAGACTTCGGTCCCAGTTGGTGTTGCCAAAGCAGCATACTAGCTCCATTCCATGGTCCTGGGTCAAAATCCGTACAATCTGACTTGCCATGTCACCTCGGATGGCAAGGGAATGGAAGTGGTCAAAATCATTGAGGCCCAGTTTCCGGACACGCCTTGCAGCAGCCCGATAACACTTCCAGGGCTGTGGCTCCACAAGGAGGTAGTGGCAGAGAGATGAAAGGTGGGCCAGGAATTCCCACAGGCCATGATCCCCATGGTTCAGATGAATCCACATGGTTACTGACATGCAGAAGCCAATGTCAAAAACTGATCGTCCAAACTGATTTAAGAAAGAGTTTAAGAGAACCTTCTGACTCTTTTGATTCATGAAGTCCAAGGTGATAAAGGTCAAGGCATCAGGAAAAGGGCATTCTTTCTTAGCTCGCTCCACCAGGACTGGGTCGATGTCACAGCAGAGGAAACAAAGTTCTCCTGTGGCATCTGAGCAGGTCTCCCCGTCACGTTGGGAAAGGAAGTGTTTGTATAAGGCCACACTCAGATCCTAGAGGAACCCAAAAGAGCCATGTCATTGTAGCTCTTAGCTAGTGAGTGCAAGTGAAATTTATATGTCTAATCTTCCTGCCCTTTACTCCAATGCCATTTACTCCTAAGTTTACAGAATGTGAGGTTTTTAACCTCTAAGAAAGGAGGGTGCCTGGAAAACTCTAGTGCCCTCCAGAGGTCTTGGGCAGTAATGCATCAAATAGTAGGGTTGTTACAGCCCAATGATGCAGCAGTGAATTCTAGAATGCTATTTTCCAGTTTAAATAATATATGATCAGCTCATTGTTTTTTTTTTTCCTTTTGGGTGTATATCCAATTCCACATAGAAGGAAGAATTCTAGTGCCTAAGAAGTGGTCCTTTCCAGAAGAGGACCTAGCGGGGGTTATATTGTTATGTGGAAAACCGAAAAATGTTATGCATGTACAAACTGTTGTACTTACTGTCAAATGTAAAACATTAATCCCCCAATAAATTAAAAAAAAAAAACAGAAGCGGTCCTTTCCAAGCACCATCTTATAAAATCTACTTCTTAATGGGGCCAGGTGGTGTTACAACGCACACATTACAGTGCACAAGGACCCAGGTTCAAGCCTGGGTCCCCTCTTGCAAGGGGAGAAGCTTCACGTGTGGCAAAGCAGTGCTGCAGGTGTCTTTCCCTATCTCCCCCTACTCTCTCAATTTCTCTGTCTTTATCCAATAATACATTAATTATATACATATATATGAAAATGCATTAAAATAAAATCTACTTCTTAGATCTATGATTGACAAAGCCTAAATTCCAAAATCTCATCCTTCTTTTACAACTTCAGCTTTACTTTCCGGCTAAGGCTTCACCACCCTCTTCTGAGATGGATTCTGCTTCTGTATCCACATTTCCAAAAGCCCCAGCTGACCATGATTTCTACCATCTAAGCATCTTTTTGATTCTTAAACAGGTCCCCAACTCCTTTCTCTAACTCTGACTTCAACAGTCATTCTAACTCAAATTTGTTGTTCTAATTAGTTTTGCTAAGGAGTTTACCTATTCATGATCTCATTTGCTCTGTGAGTGAAATATGCCCATTGTGCAAGCAGATGGAGTGTAGGTGGAAATCAGTAATTTTCAGTAATTGTTCATATGGATTAAAATATGTGTGGTATAGTCACTAAGATGGCTAGACAGCAGTTAGAAATGAAGGAATCCACTTTAGTATAGCAACATAGATGACTCTCACATGTAATAATGCGTGAAAAAAGATAAAGAACATACCGTATGAGTTTACATTTCTATGAAGTTCAAAAAAGGTAAAACTAAACTAACATTACTTTGGATACAAAAATAGTAAGCTACCAGAAAAATCAAGAAAACAGTAATAAAAGTCTTGGGCAAAGAGAGGGGCTTAGGAATAGGGGAAGGTTATGGGAGGGATTTTTGAAGTGCTGACAATGTTTTATTAGTAACCTGGACAATAGTCATAAAGATGACTTTTAGGGTGGAGGAAGATAGCATAATGGTTACACAAAGACACTCTCAAGCCTGAGGCTCCAAAGTCCCAGGTTCAATACCTGCACTACCATAAGCCAGAGCTGAGCAGTGCTCTGGTTAAAAAAATAATAATAATTAAAAAATTTAAAAATAAGGTGACTTTTATAATAATTCATAAAAATAGTATGTTTTATGCACTATTCTGAGTGTGGCATAGTTCACAAAACAAAACAAAAAACCAGTATTTAAAAACACTATGGTTTACCATGCACACAACTCAGGTTCAAGTCTGGTCTCTACCACACTGAAGGAAGCTTTGGTGCTGTGGTATCTCCCCTCTTTTTACTTAAAAACGTTTACTCAGAGTGGTGAAACCCTGATGACAACAAAAATAAAGGCTTAGAGGTCAGTAACTTACAATACTTGTCCAGTGTCACATGCATGGTAAGATTCAGACTTTGGGAATGGTCAGGCACACACTACCAGGTAAACTCTCTCTCAGCCTCTTTCTTACTTCCTTGTTATCTTCTACCTGATTTGATGGGCCTTATACCTGACCAGTTATCTTGCCATAGTCCTCCCTCCACTATATCTTGTCACCCTCTCCAACCTCACATCTGACAACTTATATATGCTGAAAGCTTGAAAACAAAAATATAGAGTGGCTGGCGAGGCGGCTCAACAGGAGAGCACCAGATTTGCATGTGTGAGGCCACCCCCCCCAATTTGGATCTCCAGTACCACATAGTGCTCGTTCACATATAAAAATAAGCAAATCTAAATAGTGGCCTGGGAGGTAGCACATTGGACAAAGCATTGGATTCCATGCATGAAGTTCCAAGTTCAATCCCTGGCATCACATGTGATGCCAGCGTGATGCTCTGATTCTATTTCTCCTTTCCCCCTCAACCCATAACTATGTATTTTTAAAAAGAGAATGAAAGTACAAACTGAAGTGTTCAATCCTCTAAGACTTGACTTTTGGAGGTTTAGAATGAGGACTAGAAGTTTAAAATATTTATTTATTTATTTTAATATTTATTTATTCCCTTTTGTTGCCCTTTTTTTTTTTACTGTTGTAGCTATTATTGATGTCGTTGTTGTTGAATAGGACAGAGAGAAATGAGAGAGGAGGGGAAGACAGAGAGGGGGAGAGAAAGACAGACACCTGCAGACCTGCTTCACTGCCTGTGACGTGACTCCCCTGCAAGTGGGGAGCCGGGGGGGGGGGCTCGAACCCGGCTGGATCCTTACGCAGATCCTTGCGTGCTTAACCAGGGGTGCTACCACCTGACTCCCAGTTTAAAATATTTAAACAATAGACCCCGAGAATCACGGGACATTTGTTCAATAAATTATGTAGCAGCTAAAAAGGAATGTAGTGACATGAATGATTTCTAAGTTACTAAATAAATAGCATAATGTAAAACAGTGTGCTATGATTTGTAAAACAAAAAGGTGAGATAGTTATAGACTCAAACATGCTTGTGTACACTTATATGTATACAAATTAGAAATAGTGGTTATTACTGTATAGGAGAAATGGATGGCAGGGTCTGGAGACTTATCTTCTCCTAGATGCCCTTGTATTTTGATTGTGCAATAAAAAATAAACAGCCCTCCGAATGAACATTCAGGTTTGAGAACCAATGTCCTAGTTAGCAGCAATTAATGTCCTTAACTCTCATGAGTATGTATACTACTCTCAATTTTAAAATCTGGCTTTCCAGATTTTAAAATGCCTTTCATGAAATCCCAAGCCTTAAGCATAAACCCAGACTTTATTTTTATTATTAATTTTTTAAATATTTATTTATTTTCCCTTTTGTTGCCCTTGTTTTTTGTTGTTGTTGTAGTTATTGTTATTGATATCGTCGTTGTTAGATAGGACAGAGAGAAATGGAGAGAGGAGGGGAAGACAGAGAGGAAGAGAAAGACACCTGAAGACTTGCTTCACCGCCTGTGAAGGGACTCTCCTGCAGGTGGGGAACCCGGGGCTCAAACCCGGCTGGATCCTTAGGCAGGTCCTTGCGCTTTGCACCACATGTGCTTAACCCCCTGCTCTACCGCCCGACTCCCCAGACTTTATTTTTAAACCAAAGCACAGATAAACTCCCACTCACGATGGTGCTGGGAATTGAACCTGGGACGTTTTTGGCTTCAAACATGAAAGTCTTTTTTGCATAATCACTATGCTATCTCCCCAGCCCCTAAACCCAGACTTTCTTCCCCTCTCTGGTTTCCTAGTCACAGCAGAGAAATGTCTGCAGGAGACAGCCAGACATCCACCCAAGCTGTTCATTCCAGCTTTAATTCTGTATCTAAAGGATCCCTCTCCTTTATCAGTGTGTCCCTGTAGCTTTCAGTCCTTCAACAAGACTCTTCTGTCTAGCACCAGCAACACAACTTTCTTCATCCAATCCAGCTCCCGATCTGGAGCAGAATGAAGGCTAGTTTTTCAAACACTGAAAGTCAAAGGGCTAGAGTATCTGCTCCTCTCAGATCCCCTAGGAGCTATAAATAGGTAGTTAGACATTTCGTGTTGCCTTTTTTTTTTTTTTAATGTAGTTTAACACACTGTACACCTAAAGATGCTGTATTTTCCTTCTCAATCCCCTCTACTATATATTCAGTCAACTCATTGCTCTTTCAGTAAGTATCCGCTTGGTTTCAGGGACCGACTTGCATGGTAGGGCACACGAATGAATATTAATTCCAGGCAGATTCTACAACCCCTCTCCAGCCCTTCTCTCCTTGACAACTAACCCTAACCCCACACTTTCAAGCGGGTATCTCCAGAAGCCCCTTCTCCTGCAGAACTGGAGGCAAGCAAGCGCCCGAGCTGGGATGCGGTGTCCCCACCCACCCGGGCTCGGCAGTGACGCGGAGGACGCGGAGGCAGGGCGCGGGGCTCCCTAACCCGCGGGGATGGCAGCCGCAGCGACAGGGGTTCAGTCACCGCATTTCGGAAACCCCGTGAAGGGGTCAGCATCACCGAATGAACTCCGGGGCAGCCAACCGCGCGGCTCCCCGACCTCGGGTCCCTCCCCTCTCACTCACCCCGGAGTTACACCCCACGTCGAGCCCCAGGATCGGCCTTGTCTCGGAACTGCGAGGGAAGAGCTGGCGAAGCAGCTCCGGGGGCAAGAGACGGAGTCGTTCCTCTGGAGAGTGGAAACGGGAATAATGGGGGAAATTTCCGAATGGGGCGGCCCCAGGCTCCAGAATTCGCGGTTTTTCTTCCGCTGCCGCCTCTTCCACGCACCCGACGACTTGCTCTGTGGGTGCCGCCATTAGCGTCAGCCTGGCCTCCGCTTCCGTGCGGAACCGGAAGTGGGTCTCGCTGCTGCGGCTACAGGGCAATGGCTCCAGCCCGGAAAGGCGGCGTTGGCTAGTGTGGAGGTTGGCTTGTTCAGGCCCTTGATTGACGCCAAGGGCTGGCATTACCTTGTAGACGTGATTTTGCTTGCTAGGAAGGAAGGGCAGAAAGGTGAAGTGACTTGCCTGAATTGAGCTCAGTTCAATGTCGGTTACCCAGAATAAGTTTGCTGGGATATTGGAAATAAGTTTTAGTCAAATCCCTCCCTTTACAAATGCAATGGGGACCTCGAGAGTAGAAATTTCTTATCCATAGAATGGGGAGATATCATAATTATACAAAAAAGACTGTCATGCCTGAGGCCTCGAGGTCCCAAGTTCAATTCTCAGTAAGTCAGAGCTGTCCAGTGCACTGGTTAAAATGGAAAGAGGAAGGAAAGAAAGGGAAGGCATTGCTTACCCAGGGTCTCACAGTGGGTCTGCAAAACGGGAACTTGCACGCGATTCATATTGTGGTTCTGGGAAAGTGAAGTACAAGACACATAGGTGCCTGAAGACCCAGAAGACTGTGTCTGCCACATAAGACGGACGACACCTTTAACCTATTGGTTCCTTGAGAAGCAAAGTCTTATAACTTAAGAGCTAGCATTTAAGAGTACTTACCAGTCATCAAACACCCTTTTAATCCCTTTACAACTATTGACTCATTTAATCCCCTAGGAAAAAAAAACTGCAATTGCCATCTGTTTTATATAGATGAAGACACTGGTACATGATGAAGTTAGTAACTTGCCCAAGGTCATGCAATTAGAAACGATAGTACCAGGATTAAAAGTCAGCAGTTTGGTTCCAAAGTTTGTGTTTGCCACAGTTTTTTTATTCTCGGGTTTGATTCCCAAAGTCTGCCATAATGCCAGATCCTAAGATGCTCAGTAAATATTTGTGGAATGAAATCCCAGTACCAATAAATGCTGTTGGAACATACAATGATAAGTGTTTATGTGAAAGAGAATGAAAGTGGATCCTTTTCCTACTCAAACGTCAACTCAGAATGGGTTAAGGACTTTTAAAAAATTGAAACTGAGAGAACTCATAGGGAAAAAAAAGCATAGGGACAAGGATATTTATATATTTATTTTTTAGATAGAGACAGAAATTTAGAGGAGAAGAGGATAAAGAGAGGAAGATAGACAGAGACACACACCTTGGATTAGGGCACCAAAGTAAAAACCCTGGGTTGAGGGTGAGGGTGGATGTTTGGCTTCCTAGGGTGGTGGAATGGAATGGGACACAGTCTTTTGGTGGTGGGAATGGTGTTTATGTACATGCCTGTTAATTTGTAGGCATATAAATCACTTTAATTAATATGAGAGGGGAAAAGTGATTGAATGTCTCAAACTTTTTAAAGCACAGACTGAATCTTTTTTAATACATAGGCTGCGTCTTTGATATGTTGACTCTCTTAAAAGCTTAGACCAGGGGAGTCAGGTGGTAGCACAGAGGGTTAAGCGCATGTGGCGCAAAGCGCAAGAACCCGCGGAAGGATCCCGGTTCGAGTCTCCAGCTCCCCACCTGCAGGGGAGTTGCTTCACAGGCTGTGAAGTAGGTCTGCAGGTGTCTTTCTCTCCCCTTCTCTGTCTTCCCCTCCTCTCTCCATTTCTCTCTGTCCTATCTAACAATGACGACATCAATAACAACAGGAATAATAACTACAACAACAATAAAAAACAAGGGCAACAAAAGGGAAAATAAATAAATAAATAAATATTTTTTAAAAAATGCTTAGATCAGGCAGAACAGAAGCAACCGGTGGCACAGCTATATACAAATAATGTAAAAGGACATAAATTATGGTGATGTTGTGTATGATACAGCAAATCCTATCAAAGGGATATTTCAAAGTTAACCCAATTGCCAAATAATGTGATTATAGCAATAACTATCTATTGTCTTCTTTTTTAATGTTTTAAAATTTTTTAAAAAATCTTTATTGGGTACAGTCAGAAATCAAGAGGGAAGGGGGTGATAGAGTGGGAGAGAGACAGAGAGACACTTGCAGCACTGTTTCACCACTCACGAAGCTTTCCTCCTGCAGGTGGGGACTGGGGGCTCGAACCTGGGTCCTTGCACATTGTATTATGTGCGCTCAACCACGTGCATCACCACCTGGCCCCCTATTGTCTTCTTAAACCCTAAGAGAGCAGGAACCTCCTGCTTCATCTATAGAGCCCGTATTTCCCCAGTCCTATAGCCTCTAGGGTGGGGCTCACTTCCCTGCATGCTTCTCTCAATTCATACCAAATGATATTGCATCCACCGACCCCAACCTAATCAACACAAGGAGTACCACCTCAGCATGCTTCACTTTAGACTGTGTCCAGAGACCTCAGGCATGGAATGTCAACCCTTCACCCTCATTACTCGGGTGAGACCTTTCCTTTCATAGTATTCTCTAATTCTATTCCAGGAGGTTCACTTCCTAACAAAGTCCCAAAACCTAGATATAGACCAAGTCCCGTGAGATAGAGCATATGTTCACATGTATCCATAAATTAGGGCAAAATATATACCTGAAAGCAAAAATGCACAATAGTCTGCAGTGAGTCAGTATAAAGTCCATAATGAAATAGTGTCTACTTAGACTTAGATACCCTTCTCACCTACTTCCTATTACAGTTCTCTCACTCACTCCAAAGCTAACCTTATCAAAGCAAGGACTGCAAAAGCTGAATAAGGGCAAGAGACTGGCATACTTTAATGATGACTCATTAGTCACTATCAGGCCACCCCATCAGCTGGGGCCCTAATCAGAGAGTCCTGATATTCCCAAACAGACATGATGGGCCTAGAACTCGAATAAATCCCTCTCTCCGTTGTTACCCGTCATTTCTATCAGGAACAACACAATAGACCCCTTTGTGGGCCCCCATAGGACCTTGCCTTCAACTTGGATCAACAACAGTAGAGAATGTTCCATCCTCCGAAGGATACAACATACTCTATGCTACACCTGAGGAAGATAGGCCGATACTGGGGCAGCTTGGAATGTCTCTACTCATGACCATAGAATGTGAGCTCAGATCTACAGGGATGCAGAGGTCACATAGGCTCCTAAGCTAAATATGGGCCCTAGATCACATCAAATCGATGGGGTTTGCAATCAACTATTTTTATATCCCTTTCCCATATTAGGGAGCTACTCTCTTCCCTGATCCAGTTTTCTGGTCCTTTTTCCAGCGATGACATCATCTCCCCAAACAATAACATGCATATCAGATTTCAGGCTCAGGGGAAAAAAGAAAAAAAAAAAAAAACTAGCCACAGGTCCTTTGGAATATAACTAAAATATGCCTACTAACTATCTACAAGATGGAGGGTCCCCCAACTCTTCATCTGCACTATTCCAGCCTTTAGGTCCATGATTGGTTAACAATTTGTTTGGCTTTGTATGTTAACTCTCTTTTCAACCACCAGATTCCAGGTGCTAGCATGATGCCGACCAGACTTCCCTGGACAGACAACCCCACCAGTGTGTCCTGAAGCTCTGCTTCCCCAGAGCCCTTCCCCACTAGGGAAAGAGAGAGACAGGTTAGGAGTATGGATCGACCTGTCAACACCCATGTTCAGTGGGGAAGCAATTACAGAAGACAGACTTTCCACCTTCTGCACCCCACAATGACCTTGGGTCCATACTCCCAGAGGGTTAAAGAATAAGAAAGCTATCAGGGGAGGGGATGCAATACAGAGTTCTGGTGGTGGGAATTGTGTGGAGTTGTACCCCTTTTATCCTATAGTTTAGTCAGTGTTTCCTTTTTATAAATAAAAATTTTTTAAAAAAGGAAAAAGAAAAAATAGATACATGGAAAACCTTTACAAAAAAAAAAAAAGACAGAGACACCTGCAGCCCTGCTTCACCACTCATGCCTGAGCCCAGGTCCTTGTGCACTGTAGAGTACTTGTACTTAACCAGGTGGGCCATCACCTGGCCCAGGGATAAGGATTTTTTAAAAGAATTTATTTATTTATTTACTTATTCATGAGAGAGATAGGAGGTGAGAAAGAACCAGCCATCACTCTGGTACATGTGCTGCCAGGGACCGAACTCGGGACCTCATGGTTGAGGATCCAATGCTTTATCCACTGCACCAACTCCTGGACCACAGGGATAAGGATTTTTTACATTTATCTTGACTTATGATTACATGGATACCAAAAACACAAAAACAACAGAAACAAAAATAGAAAGTGGAACTGTATCAAATTTAAAAGTTTCTACCAAAACAACAAGGGCAACAAAAAGGAATAAATAAATCTTATTTTTAAAAAAGTCTAAAAAGTTTCTACCCAGCAAGCAGGACCATTAATAGAATAGCAAAGGCAAACAAAGGAATGGTAAGAAATATATACAAACCAGTGACCTGGGAAGTGGCACAGTGGCTATGAAAATCAAAATCTATCACCCTAAAGGCTGTGGAATGACTATTACTAAAAAAAAAAAAAAATTAAGTGTAACTGACAAGATAGAACAAGATAGCTCACTTGGCTAGTATGCTTGCTTTGTCATGCACACAGCCAGATGTGAACTCAGCCCCCTCACACTGAAGGAAACCTCTGTGCTGTGGTCTCTTTCTGTCTCTGTCTATCTGAAAAAGTTGGCCTGGCACAGTGAAGTCCCAGTCACAACGAAGAACAAACACAAACCCCTTATCTTTTTTTTTTTCCTTTCTATGAGTTTCTCAGTTTCAATTCTTTTTAAATTCTTAATCCATTTTACAGTGACTGCCTATTTTTCTCACCTCTGTAAGAAAAAAAAAAGGAAAAAAAATGGCCTTGGGGAGCAGTGGAGTCATCATCATGCAGGCAAAAAGTCTCAGCAATAACCTTGGTAGCACAAAACAACAACAACAAAAAAAAAAATCAAGCACTAATAAATATTATTTAATGAAGAGGAGAATATTAAGAAGGCAGCTAGATAAAAGATGAGTCAGTCATTTATAAAAGAACTTTTATAAAACTATCAGTTTATTTCTCAAGAGAAATTCTGAAAGTCAGAAAAGATGGGCTGTATGTATTCAAGGGTTTGAATGGGAAATATCTCTGCCCCATTTCTTTTTTTTTAATATTTATTTATTTATTCCCTTTTGTTGCCTTTGTTGTTTTATTGTTGTAGTTATTATTGTCATCGTTGTTGGATAGGACAGAGAGAAATGGAGAGAGGAGGGGGATGACAGAGAGGGGGAGAGAAAGACAGACACTTGCAGACCTGCTTCACCACTTGTGAAGCTACTCCCCTGCAGGTGGGGAGCCAGGGCTCAAACCGGGATCCTTAACGCCGGTCCTCGTGCTTTGTACCACCTGCGCTTAAACCGCTGCACTACAGCCTGACTCCCTCTTGCCCATTTCTTGTCCCCTCCAATGACCACCATAATATCAGAGTCTAAGAGTCAACTTGGTTATTACTTTTTTTCAAATTTGTTTTAGATATATGTATTTCACGTATAAATGAACCCATCTAGCAGCTATTTCTCATTTCTTTATTTCACTTGGCATAATTGCTTCTAGTTCTTGCTGATCCAAAATCCACTGAGTATTCCATAACTCCCCCTTAAATATTTATTTATAAATAAGAGAAAGAAAGAAAAGAGAATCAGAATACCACTCTGGCACATGTGATGCCAGGGATCAAACTCTCACATTTGAGAGTCCAATGCTTTATCTACTGTGCCACCTCCTGGGCTGTTCCCTTAAATTCCTTATTTAGTCATCTGTTGAGAATTTAGATTGATTCCATATTTTGGCTATTGGGATCAGTGCAGCTATGAATGTAGCATTTCAGATTAGTGTTTCCTTGTCCTTGGAATGAATATATATATATATATATATATATATATATATATATATATATATATATATCACTGAAGGATCATAAGATATTTCCATTTCTTTTTAAAAAAGATTTTATTTATTCATGAGAAATGATGAGAGAGAGAGAGAGAGAGAGAGAGAGAGAGAGAGAGAACTAGACATCACTCTGGTACATGTGCTGCCGGGGATTGAACTCAGGACCTCATGCTTGAGAGGCCAAAGCCCTATCCACTGCACCACCTCCTGGACCACTCCATTTCTTTTTTTATTGGATAGAGACAGGGAGAAATTGAGAGGGAGGGGAAGGTAGGGAGAGACACTTGAAGCCCTCCTTCACCACTCGTAAAGCTTTCCCTCTGCAGGTGGGGACCAGGATCTTGAACCTGGGTCCTTGTGGACGGTAATGTGTACACTTAACCAGGTGTGCCATTGGTTGGCACTGGTATTTATATTTCTTTTTTAATGTTTTAATTATCTTTATTTATTTGATAGAGAAAGTCAGAAATTGAGAGGGAAGGGGGTGATAGAGACACCTGCAGCACTGCTTCACCACTTGTGAAGCTTTCCTTCTTCAGGTGGGGAGTCCATGTCTTTAAAATACTTCCACAGCCTTTCCCAGAGGTCACACTAGTTTACATTTCCACCAATAGTGCACTACTGGACTGAATCTCCAAATATTCCTCAGATGTGAAGATCCCTAAATGTATTACCTGTGTTTTCTTCTATGTATTTTATAGACTTGGGTCTAATATATCCAAGTATTTTTTAATTTTAAAAATTTTATTAATTATTGAATAGGAATAGAGAAATTTAGAGAGGAGGGGTATGACGAGAGGGGGAGGAGACAGACACCTGCAACCCTGCTTCACCACTCATGAAGCTTTACTCTGCAGGTGGGGACCAGGGGCTTGAACCCAGGTCCTTGCACACTGTAATGTGTGTGCTTAACCCAATGCACCACCACCTGGCCCCTCTATCCAAGTTTTTATCTGAGTTAACCTTTGTGTGTGGTATTAGTTGATGGTCTAGTTTTTGCAATACCATTTGCTGAAGGGTGTTTTCCCCTTCTGTTGTATGATTTTTGCTTCCTTTGTCACAGGTTAGATGTCTATGTGTGAGCTTATTTGGGGGGCTCTCTATTCCATTTGTCTGAGAGACTACTCCAAAAGCTGTGACTCTTAGGGTTTCTTCCAGGTGCAATACAGGCTTCCCTCCATGGGGAAAAATAACAAAATATTCTTCTAACAAAAGAGCAGGCTTCTGAGGAAGACTACCAGTTGGGAGAGCTCCAAACAGAGCTGTGACAGGTGCAAGGATTCCAAGAGCCTCTGTGAGGGCATATGTCAGTAGAAAGGGTAAGGCCTCTTTCCTCCCATGAAGATAGAAATTTCATTTGCACTTAGCTGTGCCTGGAGAAGCAGCTCTGGTGTGAACCACTCGTGCTGAGCCTGAGACAAACTTTCACACAATCTCCCTGAGATAAACTGAGGCAACAAACAAGATACCAGCAGTGTTACAACTGCTTCCATTTTTTTTTTCCCTTTGATAGAGAGGAATTGCGAGGGGATGGGAAGATGGAGAAGGAGAAAGAGAGACACTAGCAGGAGTGCTTCACTGCTTGTGAAGTTTCCCTCCAGCAGGTGGGAACCAGGGACTTGAACCTGTGTCAATGCTTGTAGTGATATATGTGCTCACTTGGTGTGGTGCTACCTGACCCCAACTATTTTCACACTTATCTCCTGTCAGCCACAAACCAGAACAGACATGATGTCTGGAAAACCTGAAAGAGCTGAGGCCAAAAGGGTAAGGGTGTGTGTGTGTGTGTGTGTGTGTGTGTGTGTGTGTGTGTGTGTGTGTCTCAATGAGGCACTACGGGGTCCAGCAGTGGGAGAGTTTATAGGAAACAGGTGAAAGGTGCACAGGATACAGCAAATGTTAGACTGAATAGAACCACCAGAGGCTGATGTGGAGAGAGGTCTGGGGAGGTCTGAGAAGAGCTGGGCTAGAGAGCTGGGACCATTTCCTGCTCACAACCCCTAAACACCTGGCTTCTGCTTCTCCTGTGCAGAACTAGGCCCTGCTTTTCCTCAGGAAGCCACTGAGGGGCAGCAAAGTGTTTGTGTACAATCGTAGTCACCTGCCAATTGGCCCTGGGGGACTCCTCCCAGGTGGGCAGGTGGCAAGCCCGAACCTTTTGGAATAAGGTTGCATGACTTCCCTAAGAGGAAGAGCAGAGATGGCAGAGATGGCAGAGATTCCTGGGGGTTCTCCAGCCCCCTTCCAGGAGCTGTGCACCACCTGGTCTTAGGTTCAGAAGCCAATGGCCTTACAGGTGCCTCCCTGCTCCCCTCCACCCCCACCTGCTATCAGTCCCTAGGAGAGGAGCTCCTACAATGTTTCCACTCAACTAGAGACCTCTGACCCTGTGTCACAGACAGTCAGATTCCTAACTGCTCTATAAATCCCCCCTTGTCCCGTCCTGGTCCCAGCCCTGCCGCTGCGAAAACAGTGAGGGGCCAGTAGGTTCCCCTCCCCCTCCTCTGCAGCGTGTGGCACCTGGCCAGCTTCAGCTTCTCGGTTTCTTATAATCTTGCATTCCTGATCCTCCACCCTTTCTCCTTCCAGCACCCATACAGGTGTTCCTGCAGCTGATGCAGGTGGGACAAACGCCCCAGCCCTGCCCTGCAGGCAGCCCCATGAATCCCAGCCTCCCTCAGGACCCAGAGTTGGGAGTTCTATAGCACACACAGCTGTGAGGTGGGCCTGAGCAGCCCACGTCTGGAGGTTCATGACTGAGGCTTGGTCTTCTCCCTTGAGCTTTTGGAGCTCTGCCTCTAACATGCTCCTCAGCTTCTGTCATCCCAACAGGAGGTGGGGTCCAGATAAGTGGGTTCTAGGGAACATGACCAAGACCCAGGCTGAAAGAACAGGCTAAGGTGTGTGTGTGTGTGTGTGTGTGTGTGTGTGTGTGTGTGTAGGGAGGTCCCCTCTAGACTGGGACCAGAGATTAGGAGGGGAACCGAAAGGACATCAGTGGGAAGTAGCAACTGGCTCGAGAAGTTCATGGGGATCCACACTGTGATGCTCTTAGCCCCCTGCCAGTCATGGTCTCCCATCACACTGGTAGGAAACGGGGCTCACAGTTGGAGATGCTGGCCCATGTGTGCCCGCTGGCAGCAATGCTGGGGCTTAGACACCTGCCTCCTGGCTTGTCCAGAAGGTGTGACCCCAGGTGGGGGGATTTGAGGGGTGATGGGAGGGCAGGGCGGCAGAGGACAAGACCTCTTGGGCCACTGCAGCCCCTATTCGCCCCATTGCTGTACACTGTCACCAGGCCTCTGGGTTACCCCAGCTTGGTACAGGGCAGAACAGTGCAGTGCATTCAGACCCACACACACACACACACACACACACACGATCCCAGTAAGGCTCCCCACCACCATCCCCTCTCTCCTCGCACACCCGAGATGGAATGAGATTCCAAATGCTTTATCTAAGATTTTGTGAAAGCTAGGAATAGGAAGGAGGGGGGAAGACAGATAACAGACTGGAGTCACCCTCCCCTGTGGCAAACACCCCTCCACCCCCAGCACAAGTTGAGGGAAACTGCCGGGAGGGAGAGGCCAAGGGAGGGCCGGGTGTCCACTCCTAGCCTCCTGGACTCCACCCGGTAACTTTCCACTCAGCCTGACTCGGCTGCTAGCAGGTGCTGGCTGCGTGCTTCCCCCAGGTGTGGCCCCGAACCCCCTACCCAGCAGGCCTTAGTGTGGGGGGAGGAGGCTGAGCTGACGCAAACACACACCCTGCCTGAGATCTCAGCTGCCTGGAGGATGATAAGGAGGCCGACCTTATCACATGGGGTCAGCTGGAAGGCTGGGCCCAGCTGTTAGCATCAGCTGGGCAGCTTCCAAATGGACTCAATGAGGCGAAAAGGGGAGAAAAAGCAGAGGGGGCTCAGGGCTCAAGGCTGGGAGAATGGCCATGGGCACTTCATGAGCCTCCAGGGGCCCGGCCAGGGAGAAGCCAGCAACTGGCAGTGGCCGGGAGAGGGTCTGGGAAACACAGCTTTGGGAGAGGGCTGGGGGTGGGGGAGGTTGGAGTCCCTCCAGTGGGCCACTCAGGGTGACTAAAGCTCTGCTCCATCCTGGCACATCCAGCCCCTGGCCTCAGCCTCAAGCCCATGGTGGGAGAGGACACCCTAGATGCCCTGCAGGTGGATGCAGGGGAAAGTAGGTGGCACTCACAGACGGTTTACCCCATCCCCCCAACCTTGGAGCTGTGGAAGAGACACCCTCTTCCTGCCTCGGTTCCTGCCCCCACGTGCCAGGAGGATCCACTGACTGTCTTGCCGTCCCCCGCCCCTGCCCTTGATCCCAGGACTCATGCACCTCCAATAAACTGCTGGCCCCAGAGCTGGGAGAGGACAGCAGGCCTGCCATGAAGGCTGGGCATGGCACCCTCACTTGGTGTCCTCACCCCTTCTTTGCTTATAGGGTAGCAATGCTTTATGCTTGAGTGATGCTCTGGTTCTCTCTCTTTGTCCCTCAATAAATAAACTTTTTACAAAACAGAGTGTCATTGCCTGACCTGGGGAGAGAGAGGGAGAAAGGGAGGGAGGGAGAGAGAGAGAGAGAGAGAGAGAGAGCAAGCTGGACATGGGAAGCACACACCAAGGTCACATAGCTGTAACAACTCCAGAAGAATCACAGCAGGGGTTCAGGCCTCAACCTGGCTTCCTGGGGCATCTCTCTCACTTCTGAAATCCTGTGGACAGCCCCCCACTCCCCGGTCCTTAGAGTCCTCATACACAGAGTAGTCTCAGCTTGACTGTCCCTGTGTGGCAGCCATAACTGGGGACACTGGGGACATGTGCAGATGGCCTTCGTTCATGGGGTGGTTCCTGGGTGTGGGCATAAGCTGCAGGGGATGAGGGCCGGGCTCAGGGAGTGGGGGCACAGGCTGGGCTGGCAGCTCGGTTTATAGCTGGGCTTGCAGGAGTGCAGGGACGTGGGGGCCAGTGGGGGCGCATTCTCAGAAGGGGGGAGGTCCATAGGGGGCACTCCTCAGTCACGGTTGGTGCCAAAAAGCTGCAGGAAGAAGGTGAAGATATAGATGATGTCCAGATAGATGTTGAGGGCTCCGAAAATATACTCCTCGGGGCTCAGCGAGTGGCGGCGGTTACCCATCAGCAGCTGAGTGTCGAATGCCAGGAACTGGGGAAGGACGGAGAGCAGTCAGAAGTCTAACCACCTGGATGGGACCGAGAGGTCCTGCAGGCCCACCCCATGTCACCTGCTACCTGGCTTCTCAGTGACCTTCCTATAGCTGATTCCTGGCACCTTCCACCCCCCTAACTCAGCACCTACTTACTGAGCAGCTACTATGAGCCAGGCAGAAAGCACAAAGCAGACAATGTCCTAACCCACATCTTAGAGCCCAGTGAGGCTGCATCGTAGTATGACCGGTGTAAACGCAGAGGAAGATGAGGCACTACAGGTGGCTAACAGCAAGGCTCATGACCTCTGTGGGTGGAGCAAGCAGACAGGAAAGGCTTCCTGGAGGAGGGAACTTGGAAGACCTTGGTCTTCATGCCATTGCCTCTCTTGCTCACACTCAGAGGATAAACAAATACTTCCAGTAACAGTGAGCATGGGTGGGCATGCTATTTCCTTGGTGGAACTGGGCCATACTAAAACATGATTTTGCCACTCTGTGCCACTTTTTTCATTCACATAGACAGGGGGAGAGGGAGACACCACAGCATGGATGCTTCTTCTCTTGCCATAACACCCCCCATGTGGTGGCAGGGTTTGACCCTGGGCTGTGTGTCTGGCTATGCAGGCACCCTATTTGATGAACTATCTCTCTGGCCTCAGTCTGTACTTTAACTAAATTAGCCCATTGGGCCTAGGGACATCCTACTGAGTGGGGACTCTGTTCCCCAAGGAAACAAGGCCCCAGGATGTCAAGCTGTAGAGTCAGCCCCTCTGTCTCTAGAGCACAGCCACATAGCTTGGAATGGGTGAAACCAGGATTTGACGTTCAGCAGGTGGGCTCCAGAGCCTTGACAGCACCTCCAGTTAATGTGTCTCCTCCCAGGACAAATCTCCTCAGGGCTCCGTGCTGGCCTGAAGAATTATGAACAGTTTCTGCTCAAGACGTGGCCCCTCTCTGCCCACGCTGCTATTTTCTGGGGTTCTAGTGCAGCTGTTTTCTGGGGTCCTCAGTGTGTCACTAGTGTCTCAAGCACTAAGGTCACGAGCACTGGCCCGCATAGGTCTGGACTTGCTGACAGCAATCTGCATTCTTGTGAGCAGGGCTATGCCTAGCACTTCTGTTCTGTGTGCGGGAGACCCCATGTTCCCCAGGCCTGTGGCACATTCACTGCAGGTAGATAAGCAAAGTGGCAGAAGCTGGTGCCAGACTGCCTGAGAGCTACAGAGACAAAGAGCCCCATGCCGTGTCTGCCTTTGGAGACCACCATGGACCAGCACAGTTAAAGCCACTAGGCCAGGATCAGGGCTGACTGGGCCAGAGGGAAGGGTCCTGGGGTTTGTGGTATGAGTAGGAGTCTGCTAAGGTGATAAGCTAGAGGAGCCATGAAATGAGAGGCTTGGTGTGCCAAGAGCTGTGGGGGTTGGGAGGCGAGAGGGGCTGGGCCCGCCAGCATAGTGCACCCTTAGGCTAAGGCATCCGACTCTTGAAGTGACTTTGGATACAGCCCCAAGGGAGCTTCCAGGGTCCCTGCCTGAGAACCAAGTTTCCAGCACACAGGAAGTCTGGCCCCCAGCGGGGAGCAACTCCAGCAGGTGTGCCATCAGTCACGTCTCCCTGCAGGGCAGGGAGTAGGGCTGGTCACAAGCTTGGGCTGGGCTGTCTGAGCACCACCGCTACTTAACCCTGGGCGTGGGGGACACAGGGGACCCTGGGGGCTCAGGTCCATGAGGGATCAGCAAGCCTATCTCCTGAGGCTGTTGAGCACCAGGCAAGGTGTGCAAAGCGCCTGGCATGATGCCTGGCACATGGTGAGCACGTAATGAATGGTGCCTGTTAATGCAGCTTATTGTCATCATCCTCAGGAGATGAGGGGCCTCTTGAGAGTGTGTGTGTGTGTGGGGGGGGATGGGATTCAGGTAGCTCCTGTGCTCCACCAGGGTGCAGAGATGTCATCAGGGGAAGCTGCGTGGCCTGGGCATGTGGAAGACAGCTGAGGTCAGGGCTGGAGAAGGGGGTAACAGGCCTTGTGATTTGGATCCCCAAGTACATTTTCCTTCTGTTGGAGAGCAAGCAAGGAGAGGGGTCAGCATTCCCACTACAGGCGGTCCAGCAGCCACTGTTGCCAACTTTAGTTAATAAATTGCTGGTCTGGCTTATCAATCAGGAACTTGCTTGGTCGAGTTCCCAGAGCCTGGTCACCCCTGGATGAGCTAATGAAATTGAATCTCTCAATCTAGAAAGCTTGGACCTGACGAGGTCTGGGGTGGCCCTTCCAATAAGCACCCAACCAGGAGGTCTCCCAGTGCAGCCAGCTGGCCTTCTCCTTGGAGGAGAGAGGAATGCAGTGATTTCGGTCCTGAACCTTGGCTGCTGGCCACAGGTGTTAGCTACCTGGGACTCTGCCTGCCCCCAACTGCAGTCCCACTGCTGCCATATCATTGAAGCCTCAGTCTAGCAGCCAGCTTGGGACTTCCACTTATTCGTTCTAAGCAGATTTACTAAGCACCCAGTACTGTGTTCTAGAGAGCTTGCCTTCAGAGTGCAAAGACAGTGTAGTGAGAGTAAGACACTGGGAGCTGACACTATGGGCATGCATTACAAGGGAAGCCAGCTGTGCAGCTCTGGCTTATGGTGGTGCCTGGGATTGAACGTGGGATCCTGGAGCCTCAGTCATGAAGTCTTTTTCCATAACCACTATGCTATTCCCCCTAACCCCACCCCTTCAATGTAAGCACTATTAAGCAGTGTCTTGGTTGAGAGAAGGTATCTTGGCTATACCTTAGTAGGCAGTTAAGCTCTTAGTTGAGAGTTAAGCTTAGAAAGAGAGCAAGCACTTGAGCTGGTAGCCAGCTGACTGCAAGGCTTCAGGGAATAGTGGGCTTGAGGTAGGTGAGCAAGTGAGTGATTTGCCAATAGGTAATCTACCCAGTTCTGGAACCCGACAGTCTCTTTCCTGTTTTGGCAGAGGACTGACCAAATGAGCCCGAGGCTGGCTTTCTTACTTTGCTCATGGATCAGGCCAGCTGATCAGGGGCTCCTGGCCACACCCTTGGTCTGAGGCTGTGAATCCAGGCCCAGGCCCAGGCTGTGGCTTTCTGTGCCCTTGAGGTGAGGCTGAGAGGCCCCAGAAAGGCCAGCTGAGTACTACCAGCAAGCAGGCACTGAATAGAAAAAGCTGGCTGGACGTGTGTTGAATAAGCATAAAAGGTGACACGTGGGTAGTGTCTGCCCTGCAGAGATGGCAGTGGGAGCACACAGAGAAGAGCCCGGGCAGCTCACGGCAGAGCGCCTCTGGCAGCAGAACCTGGAGGCCACCCCCAGCCCCCAGCCCCCAGCAGAGATGCTTCCAGAAAGGGGGTTGGGGTGGGGCAGAAACATCTCTACTACGTGTTATTATGAGAACAAGAAAAACCCGCATCACATGACAAACACTGAAAAACTAGATGGTACAGGAGCCCATGTACCAAATATCTAGAAGACGCACAGAGAACAAGTCTTTGTCGAGAGGACACTGACCCCAGCAGTCCAGCAGGGGAGGGCGCCAGGGGTGCTGTCATCAACATTTGCTCTACCTATATCATTTATGATTTCAGGGAGAGATCACATAGTGATTATGCAAAAAGTCTTGCATGCCTGAGGCTCCAGAGTTCCAGGTTCAATCCCTCCACCACCAAAAGCTGAGCAATGCTCTGGTAAATAATAATATTAATAATAAAAAGCAAAATAATACATGTTACAACAACTGTACTTTCTTTTCAATGTAAACTATTAATTCTCCCAATAAAGAAATAGATCAGTCTAAAACATAAAAAATAATAATATAATCAAAATATTAAAAAGACTTAATAATGAATTATGTGAATGTACACATTCTCCTGTTTAGTTACATATTTAAAAGAGGGGTGGGAGACAGCTCACTGGATAGGGCTGGAACCCTAGCACCACATGGGAACACCATGGCATGGTGGGGGGAGGAGTTCCCATGTGGCCTGTGAAGGTGGGGGACTGAGGAATGGGGAATAACACCTTCAAGGCTGAGGGGTTTGATGGGTGGGTGGGGGGGTTCCTGGTCAGGGTGTTGGCCCCAAGGACTTGGTTTAAGCAGGGCAGTGGTTCTTGAGGATTAGCACCTCAGGAAGTGAAACTGAGGTGAGGCCTGGGAGGGGGACCCAGTACACTTTCCTCCTGAAGAAGCAATTACCAGTCAGTCCACCCTCCTTCCCCTGATGAATCCACTCAACTACCAGAGGGTTCAGGCAAGGTCTCAAGTGAGGCATGGGGTGATTTGAGCGACAGAGGGTGGGGGGCAGAACTGAAGAAGGTGCAGGATCATGTGAACCACTGATGTGGAAAAAAAAAGGGGGGGAAGAAAGAAAAGACAACAAAAGAGGCTCTGAACATAATAAAGTTTAAGGTTTTGATATAGCCATACCACTGTCTTGGGTTTGCCTCACCGTTTTTTAACTTTCCAAAATGGTTCTCTAATTGTGAAGAAGGGAGAGCACTTATCACAACTCCACTAGAAAAATGGGTAAGGAGTGGGATGGGGTACGGGTGGGGGGGAAATGGAATCTTTCTGGAATCCCTCAGGTACCAGGGTCTGGCCTGGGTCTGACAGTGGTGCCTGGAGTGAAGTAAGTGCCAGAGGCCTAAACTCAGGGTGACCGAGGTCAATGCTTTCTGGCTCCTTCTGGTGTGGAGGGGGCCGGGCCTGAGGCCTGTCTAAACCCCTGTCTTCTCATCTGGAAAATGAACTCATTAACAGAGTGAGAAGAATGCTGGGCCCAGAGCCAGGGAAAGGGGGCCTTGCACCCAATTTGGCCTGTGACACTCCATGCTATGTGTGGTGTATTGCGTGGTATGTATGTAGTTGTGTATGTGTGTCTGTGTTCTCTTTGGACGTTAGGGCAGGGAGATTGCTGCCACTTTGAGAATATTTTGATTTGTTTCTTTGTTTTTAATCAGAGTACTGCTCAGCTTTGGTTTATGGTGGAGCAGGGGATTGAACCTGAGATCTTGTGGCCTCAGGTAGGAAAGTCTTTTGCATAACTACTCTGCTGTCACCCCAGCCCAAGGACTCATCGTATTGGTCCTCTTTCTGAAGACAAAAGGCTGAGCGGAACTCCCTGGTCAGGAATCCAGAGGCAGCACAGGAGGCCTGTCTCCCCTCAAGTGCCATTGTCTCCCAGATTCATTTTCCCAAACACCTACTGTACTGAAACACCTAAATACCTGGTATTGCCCTTAGCCATCTCCCTGCCACGCTGTCCCTAACTCTGGTACATGCTAATGGCCTCCTAACTGGTTTCGCAGCATCTAGCCGTGTCTGATTTCTCACCAACTGTCCTCAGATGCAGAAACTGATGCTTCCTGCGGGGCTCCTACTGACCATGGTGAACCAGAAGAGGGCGGAACCATGGCCACCGGGATGTCACCTCCTTTCTGAAGCCCCTGCCTGGTTTCTCCCTGTGGTCTCCAGGCTTGGCTTCTTGATTTAGGAGCTTGGGAGACTTTAGTTCCCCTGAAGGGCAAAGCAGCCTGCTCCAAGTCACAGCGGAGGAGCCCACAGGTCTAGTCCTCAGCTCCCTCACTTTCTCTCCCTACGACGACTTTCTCCTTTACCCTCCACCTTGCCTCAAGACCCTGCTCAGCCCCGTGACTTACCCTCAAGTCTGACTTCCCATGAGTTTCTATAAACAAAGGCCCCAGGAAAAGGGTCAGGAAGGGAGAGGATGACTGGGACACCCCAACTTCCTAGCACAGGTCGATAGCACGCGGTGTCTGGTACCCAGTGGCAGTTTGATCAGGCAGGACATCCTGAGACTTCACTGGCTGGTGTGAGGCCTTGGGGGGTGCTGTTCCTTGGTTTTCTACTGCCCAGTCTTAGCCTGGCCCTGCGGGAGACCCCACCCACAGGACAGAAGAGTGGGGGTTTCTCAGGCTCCCATGACCCAGGCAGGTGGGGGCTGGTGGAGGTCCTCTCTGAGGGCCAGGTGCACTCAAACAGCTCTCATCCCCCTGACCCCCACCTCACATGTCCTCCTGGAGGCAGTGAGTTTGAGGGTTCCCTGGGGTGCTAAGACACCTCCATGCCCCATCCTCCAAAACCATCAGGGCAGGAGGAGAGGCCAGGAGAGCTGGCACTGGTTCTAGGAGTGGTTTGGGGGTCCACAGAGCCCACTGGAGGGAACAGTGGTAGACTGAGGCCAGGGACCTTCTGGGCAGGGGCCTCATCTCCTGAATCTGAGACTGACAGGAGGGAGAGGAGTGAGAGCACGCCCCCATCCTGACCCAAGGGGGCTCAGGGCAGTGGGTCACTCCTGTGACCAGGTGAACTGGGACAGGAGGTGGAGGGGACACAGAGCCTGAGAGCCTGCCTGCACTCTGCCCACTGTTTACATAACCCCCAGGATGATCCCAGCCCAGGTCTGCTGTGTTTATCTGCTAATGAGACATTAACGGCTAATTAGGCTCCATGGTTTCCCCTCCCCTGTGACTCACTGGGGAGCAGGCGCTCAAGTCAACCATGTGGCTAGGCTGTCTGCACAGCATCTCAGCTGGCCTGGCCCCTAGGCCCTGGTTCCCAGGTGTCAGTGTGCTCTGCAGACATGGCGGTGTGTGTGTGTGTGTGTGTGTGTGTGTGTGTGTGTGTGTGTGTGTGTGTGTGTGTGTAGCTGCCTGTTATGTACCCATCGTGGGCTAAGTGCTGGGGGTGCAGCAGAGAGCCTATCAGATAAAAACCCCTTACCTTCTGCTGGAGGAGGACACAGAAAAGCCAGGGGAAAAAATACAGTGCGTCAGGGGTGAACCATGCAGGTGGGGACAGGCAGCAAAGGTCTCTGTGTTTGTGTGCGTGCAAGTGTGTGTGTGTGTGTATGTGTGTGTGTGTGTGCATGTGCGTGCATACGTGCGTGCGTGCGTGCGTGCGTGCGTGCGTGTGTGTGTGTGTGTGTGTGTGTGTTGTGAGCAGACAGAAGGAAATCACAGCAGTAGAGGCCCTGGCCTGGGGTTGTGGAAGTGAGCCTGCCAAGCTCTGGAGCAGGAGGGAAGCCAGAGTATATGGGAGGGTTGGGGTGGGAAGGAATGCTGTGAGGTTAGGGGTTTGGGGACCCGCAGAAAGAACTGCAAGGGCCTGCTGGGTGCTGGAGGTCAGTGATCTGACCTTCTAGCTGCTGCACTGAATCTAGATGGTGGTGGGTAGGAGAGGCCACACCAGTAACAGGCCACTGGGGGAGGTGACAGGGACCAGGGAGGAACCGTGAAGGTGAAGAGAAATGATCAGCTTCTACATGGAAGGCAGAGCCAACTGGGTTTTGCTGTTGAACCAGCTGTGGGGTGTGAGGAGTGGAGGAACTGAGGCTGTCACCAAGGTGTTTGGCCTGTGATGGGAAGGATGGAGTCACCACTTATAGAGGTGGGGACAGCAGTGGGAGGAGCAGGGGTTCAGAGAAAAAGCCAGCGTTTGACTTTGTACACACACAGTTTGGGGCACTTGTTAGACTTCCAAATAGGGGAACTGAGCAGGCCAGTGGAAAGTTCAGTATGGAATTACATGCCAGAAATACCTACTCCAGGACAAGATGCTGGGGGTCACCACCATGGAAGGCAATGTTCAAAGGCGGTTGGGGACACCCCAGGGAGTGAGCACAGAGTGAGCTGATGGCACTAGAGCTCACCACTGTGGCCAGGGGGCATCTTTCTCCTCTCTCTTTCTATCTCTAATGCATAGAGTAATTTTTTAATGACAGGGATGGGGAAACAGCATAATAATTATGCAAAAAAATCTTTCATGCCTGAAGCTTTGAGGTGCCACATTCAATCTCTAGCACCACCATACGCCATAAGCTAGAGCTAAAACTGATCTGATCTCTCTCTTCCTCCATCCCTCCCTCCTCCTTTCTCTCTTTCTTTCCTTAATAAACAAATATATATAAATTTTAAGACAAGACATTATTATAGTGTTGGTAAGGATGTGGAGTACATGATAGCCTCATATATCACTGGTAGAAGTATATAATAATGACTGTCATTATAGAAGGCAGTATGGGGGGCCGGGTGGTAGTGCAGCAGGTTAAACGCACATGGCACAAAGTGCAGGGACCGGCGTAAGTACCCCGGTTTGAGCCCCCAGCTCCCCACCTGCAGGGGGGGGGCGCCTCACAAGCGGTAAAGCAGGTCTGCAGGTGTCTAACTTTCTCTCCCCCCCGTCTTCCCCTCCCCTCTCGATTTCTCTCTGTCCTATCCAACAACAAGGACAGCAATAACAACAATGATAAACAACAAGGGAAACGAAAGGGGGGAAAATGGCCTCCAAGAGCAGTGGATTCATAGTGCAGGCACCAAGCCCCAGTAATAACCCTGGAGGAAATAATAATAATAATAATGCAGTATAAAGATTCCTCAGAACTTTGAGTAGCGGCGGCTAGGTGGTGGTGCACCTGGTAGAGTGCACATATTACAATACTTGAGGACTCAGGTTCAATTCCCACCTCCCACCCTCAGGGAGAAGCTTCACAAGCAGTGAAACAATACTGCAGGTCTCTCTTTTTGTCTCTCTGTCTCCCCCTTCCCTCTCAATTTTTTTGTTAAATTTTTATTATTTATTTTCCCTTTTGTTGCCCTTATTGTTTTATTGTTGTTGTAGTTATTATTGTTGTTGATGTTGTCATTGTTGGATAGGACAGAGAGAAATGGAGAGAGGAGGGGAAGACAGAGGGGGGAGAGAAAGACGGACACTTGCAGACCTGCTTCACCACTTGTGAAGTGACTCCCTTGCAGGTGGGGAGTCGGGGGCTCGAACCAGGATCCTTACGCCGGTCCTTGTACTTCGCGCCATGTGCGCTTAACTCACTATGCTACTGCCCAACTCCCCCCCCTCAATTTTTTGACTTTACTCAAAAGTAAATAAAATATTTTTAAAATTGTACTATCTTTATTTACTTATTGAATAGAGACAGACAGAAATTGAGAGAAATGGGAGAGAGAGAAGGAGCGAGACACCTGCAGCCCTTCTTCACCACCTGCAAAGCTTCCCCCTACCGGTGGGGACTCAGGGCTCAAACCCATGTCTCTGTGAATTGTAACATGTGCACTCAGTGAGGTGTGCCACCACCCAGCCCCAATAAATAAAATACATTTAAAAATTCAGTAGAAAAACCAGATCGTTTCGCTAGTTCATTTATGGGCATTTGTCTGAAAGTTACAAACCTACTAATTTGAAAAGATATACGTACCCCTCTGCTTATTACAGCATTATTCACAATCGCCATGATGTGAAAACAAGCTAAGTGCCTGTGAGTGGAGGAGTAGATAAAGAGAAGGGGGCATGAATGCACAAAGGAATACTACCAAGTTATAAAAAAGGTGGGATGTGGCCATTTGTGACAATACAGATAGACTTAGTGGGTATACTGATGGTCACCAGAAGGGAAGTAGGCTGGGGAGTGAGTGCATGGGGAAAGTTGAGTGGTAAAGCTGGGTAGAAAGGAGACTTTGGCGGATCGTAATGTAGTGCACCTGAATACTGAATTCAAGTTTGTACACCAGAAACCTACATAATGGTGTAAGCCATTGTTACTTCAAAATAGCTACTGCCATAGTTCGTCTTTTCTTTTCAAGATATTTTTGTTTATTTGTTATTGTTGGATAGAGACAGGGAGAAATTGAGACAGGAGGGGAGACAGAGAGACAGAGAGACACCTGCAACCTTGCTTCACCGCTCATGAAGTTTTCTCCTGCAGGTGGGGACCAGGAGATTGGGTCTGGATCCTTGTGCACTGTGATCTGTGTGTTTAACCAGGCGCACTACCACTACCCCCCATAGCTTTTCTTCAAAAAAGAAAAATGAGAAGTGGGGAGAAAAATATAGATGGTATGTATTTTTGTATAAGGAATTTTGCTCTAATGGGTGAGAGAGAAGAGGGTGCAAATCAAGAGAGTCTGGGAGGCCTGGGCAGTGGCTTGGCTTGTAGAGCAATGAACCTGAGTGCCTGAGATGCCTGCTTCAGTTCCTGGTGCTGCATATACCAGAGTGGTGCTCTGGCATCTTGATCTCTCTCCTACCTCCCACCCCTCTCTGTGAAACTCATATATAGTAAATAAAAATATAGCAAAAAATAAAGAGTTTGGTGGGGTTCCCCCCCCACCCCAGAAGTGGAGATGTATAGTCTGCCGCATGTTGATGCGACTAATTCAGCAGAGAGACAAGGGCGGGGATTCAAGAGAGGGGGCAGGAAGTTGCTGGAAAGCTCCTCAACTCCCTCCACTTTAAGCCCATGTCTTAAAAGAGAATAAAAAACAGTGGTGTTGCTTAGGAGGTGCAGAACAGGGCACCCTCAACCTATGCTCACTTCAAGACAACAGAAAGTGTTGGCTTTTATTTTTTTTTAAATTCTTTTTTAAAAAAGAATTTATTTGTTCATGAGAAAGGAGAGAGAGGAAGAACCAGACATCACTCTGGCACATGTGCTGCCAGGGATTGAACTCGGGACCTCATGGCTGAGAATCCAATGCTTTATCTATGCCACTATGCCACCTCCCAGGCCACTGGCTTTTATTTTTATTATTACTATTATTCATGAGAAAAATAGGAAGAGAGAGAGGAAAAAAAAAACCAGACATCACTCTGGTACATGTGCTGCCAGGAATTAAACTCAGGACCTCAAGGTTGAGAATCCAATGCTGTATGCACTGCGCCACCTCCAAGACCATGAAAGTGTTGGCTTTGAAGGGAACCATGAGGTACTGGGGATGGCAACAGGCTGGGCCCAGAACACCCAGGTTGTGTGTAGGCCTGCCTCTTCCTAGCAGCGGGACTCTGTGCCAGCCCTTCAGTGCCAGGATGTCAGGGATGGCAGCATCTCCCTCCCTAGGCTATGGAGGGCAGCTAGTGATGTAATGGTGTGAGAGCGCTGAGCAGGTGGCTGGGATTATCTGTATTATTCTAGCAGCAGGCGGGGTTTTTTTTTTCTTATTTATTTCCTTTTTGTTGCCCTTGTTGTTTTTATTGTTGTTGTAGCTATTGTTGATGTCGTTGTTGTTGGATAGGACAGAGAGAAATGAAGAGAGGAGGGGAAGACAGAGAGGAGAGAAAGACAGACACCTGCAGACCTGCTTCACCGCCTGTGAAGCAAACCCCCTGCAGGTGGGGAGCCTGGGGCTTGAACCGGGATCCTTATGCTGGTCCTTGCGCTTTGTGCCACATGCACTTAACCCGCTGTGCTACCGCCTGACTCCCACCCAGCATGTGGGGGTTTTTAAGGAAATCTAGGGACTGCCGTCCATGGTCTATGCTCCCTGAAGAGACCAGGCACTTCCTGGGACTGATTCCTCATGAAACGGATGATCCTCCCCCGAAACTGACTCTCCACCCCACCCTCACCTCCCACACCTCACCATGCTGCTTGCCCTGCACTCATGCTCCCCATCCCTCAGAGGACACTGTCCTGGGAGACTCCCTTCCAGGCTCTCCCCAGCCCCAGCCCCAGCCCCAGCCCCAGAGGGCTCCCTCCTTCTTTGCCTCACCCCATGCTTTTCATGGAAATCTGTCTCTAGCAGGCTCTGCTGGAGGGAAGAGCATTGGTCCAAGAGCCAGGAGAAGTTAGTGTCACGGGCTGGTCAGGGATCTCGGTCTGTCCAAGACTTAGCGCCCCCCACCAAGAGGGATTTTCGGTGCTAAAGCTGGGAAAGTTCTGGGTGATGAGTGAGCTGTTCTACTCTTGCCCAATCACTTGGTTGGGGGTTTAGTTTCCTCATCTGTAAAAGGAGGGAATGGAATTTTCATTCAGTCCCCTTTTAAGTAGTAAAAGAAAGGAAGGAAGAAAGAAAGGAAGGAGAAAAAATTCCCCCAGAGCACTGCTCAGTTCTGGCTTATGGTGGTGCTGGGGACTGAACCTGAGACCTTAGGTGCCTCAGGCAAGAAGGTCTTTTTGCATAACCACTATGCTATCCTGGTCCCCTTTTAGCCAGCTTTAGTTCTAAGCCTGGAGGAGATGGACTCATTCCACAGATACCTACTTAATGCCAATGTGCTCTGTGACCTCCTGCCTACCCAACACAATAAACACCTGCAAGAAATGAATGAATGACCCCACTGTATCCCAGTTCTGGCTTGATCCTTACCCAATCCCCTTCTTAAAACCTCTATTCATAGTTTTCTCCTACCCCACTTCATCTCTGTTCTTCCAGACTGTCACCCATAAGTCCCTGGGACCTCCAGTCTAAACTAGAACTCCAGCCAGACCGAGGTGAGCAGACATTCCAGTGAGGGAGAGGGAGTGGGGTTGTGACCTCTGCTGGTGGTGACATTTACCTGAGGTATATGCACCCCCCACCCCTGGCCCCTCTCCCCGTGAGGAGGTCACCAACACCAAGCCACTAATGCATGTGGGCTTGTCTCTGCTTGGTGTGGAGTGCCAGAACGTTCAGGGGCTTGGTGAGCTATTTAAAGTCCCTGAACTTTGACTTCCTCATTCTGACTGGAAGGCAACAAAAACAGTTTTATGGAGTTCTGAGGAAGCATCACTGTGTGTTGGAGAAACAGCGCTCACCACCACCACAGCCAAGAACAAGCTCAGTCTACGTGCATCTCTCTCACAGGCTGTTCACATGCTCTTTGCTCCAAGATTACCCCTCGGAAAAGCACTGATTATCAGCCCATGCGGCCAGGACACGCTCACTCTCCTATCCCTCCTGCTCCAGGCAGTCAGGCACCCTCCCCACAGCTCCATATATACAACTTGAGTCCTGGGCTAGAGAAGTAGCTCACTGGGCACAATGTGCCTTGTAAGTGCAAGGCCCAGGCACTACATGGGAGGTGCCATGGCAACAGAGGAAGCTCTGTAGTATGGTAGCTCTCCCTCTCTATGTCCGTCTCTCTTTGAAGGAAGAAGTAAGCCACAGTGGTAAAATGGTGCATCAACAGGCCCAGCTCTACAAAATAAACAAAGCTTTGATCCTGTTCTACCTTCCGTTTTGCTCCAACCAGGTCAGTTGCTCTGTCTTGGTGCCCCTTCTTAGCCCACCCACAAGCGGTTCAAGGAGGAGGAGGAGGAGAAAAAAGAATAGAGATGAAAGGAGAGACTTGGGGAGTAAGGAGGCCAAGAAAGTGATGGTGAGGTGAGGTGGGGAGGGCACACTCACCAGTGTAAACACGCCTGCTCCCAGCACGGCATACACTGCGTGGAGCCAGGGTACCTGCAGGCAGAGGGGAAGGCTCAGGGCTGGGGAGGCGGCAGGAAGAGAAGCCACGCGGAGAGCGAGGTCCTAGCCCAGAGGATGTGGGACAGACCTCTTCCTAGTGTGGGCTTTCTCTCATGCTCCCACAGCCCTGCTCCAGTCTTGAAAAAGCCCCGGGACCTAAGAGTACTTGGCTGTGTGCTGGTGGTTGGAGGAACCCCAAAATCACAGTGATGATGGAGGGACTGTTGGGGTGCTCCCAACCACTCAGGCTCAAGCAGCCCAGGTGACTCATCCTCCTGGGCTCTGTTGCTGGCTGTCTGCTCCCGGCGGGTCTGGCCTGAGGCCATCTGGTGTGGGGTCCTGGAGCTCCCTGACCCTACCAGCCCATGTGATGTGGCCAAGTAGAGAGGCACAGAGATCTGAACTTGGGGAGTTGGGGAGCATCCCCAGCTATGGCTCTGCTGTGCACAGTGGTGTTGCTGCAGAGGTTGAAACATAGCCTCTTCCCACGCAACCCCCAGCCCTCCCCACACCCATGTCTCGGGGCACCGACCTGTGTGTGGAAACATTGTAAGAGGTGCCACACCAGTTACCCAGAAGATTCCTGGAAATATAGGCATCTCACCAGGCTGACTTGGGTCAATAAAGGGTTCTTTGAAGCACTGGGTCCCTTCCTGTCCCCCCCGCCCCTAGATACACAGAGGGCCTCAAGGCCAGCTCCGGGCCCTCCCTTCGTCAACAGGATCCTGGGAAGAGCCAAGGAAATGCCAGCACTGATCCTGATGTCCTGGATGGGGAGCCAAGGCCCTGGGGGCTGGGGTTGGGCGAGGAGGGGGGCAGGAGAACTGGGGTGGGTGGGGAGAGCTGCACCCAGCCTGGAAGAACAGGGGCAGTGGAACCTTGTGTGATGGTGGCTAAGAGGAGCTAGAGGCAGGTGTGAGTCAGGTGTAAGGTGTAAGGGCTCCTATAACTTCTGAGGTTCCCAAGACTCTGATCTCAATCTGTCCCCTTCTGTATCTGCAGCGGCCTGGTACCTGGAATGGTCCCCAATCCCCCAGAGATACTTGTTAGATTTCCCAGGGAAGCATGTCTAGAGGACTAAAGATTTGGGGAGGGGGGGCTGTGGATGCTCTAATTTTGGGGTGCATATTTAGAGCCCCCCTACCATAACTCCTATCCACAGACCTGCCAGCTCTGCCTTTCTGAAACAGGCTGGCCCCCTCCCTCCCCCAAGAGCCCTTAAAAGGTCCCTCTGCAGGGTCCCATGGAGCCTCAGAGAGCCTATCCTGTCTGTTCCATGTCCTTGTCTTAGCCCGCCCCTTCCCACCACTAGGGAAGGATGGAAAGGTGAAGCCGGATGTGGCAGGTGCCCCATCTGCCAAGAAAAACCTCCTTGTTTGTTTGCCTACATGGCCAGCAAGCACGTGGGGATGGGGGTAAGGGCAGGAGGGAGCTGGCTCTGGGCCTTCCCCAGAGGGTGTAGGAGGAAACAGCACCTGGGCCAGCACCCCCCCCCCATATGGGGCCCACTGGGTGACCTGGACTCACGTATTGGAAGGGCAGGAGGACAGCCAGGATGAGTCCACTGAAGAAAAGCGTCATGAGAAGCACAAAGAGCACTCCCTGGCAGGAGGTGAAGTCAAACTGCAGGATGGGGCAGGTGTGGTGTTAGCTGCTGGGGTGGGAACCCCCTTTTGAGCCTGTATGCAGTGCCTTGCCACTCCAGGGGGCCCCACCAGCCAGAAGGTTGAGGCCTAGCAACACCACCATATGCACACAACACAAGCTGGCTGTCTTCTCCCAGGTCTGCCACCACTCACCCAAGTGCTCTTTACTCCTTTCTCTCCCCAACCAGGAAAAGCCAACCAGGGAGCCCCCATGCCCCTCCCCCCTGCAGAGTCCAGGCTGACCTTGGTCTGGAAGCTGAAGAGGGTGACAGAGAGGCAGACGAGCGCTGTGATACCCAGACACAGCAGCACAGAGGTGGTGTTGTAGTAACTGTGGAGCATGAACAGAGGCAGCTCACTGGCAGGGCTTCTGCTCTCCCCAGTGCCCCTCCTACTGGGCCTACCCACCTTCTGCCAGAACCTGACCCTGGTCCCCAGCCCCACCTTGACCTCTCTACAAGACTCCTCCTCTTCCTGGCTTCTCTGTGGGCCCCAACTCTCCCTCATCCTCCACCCCTACCCTCTCCCCCACCCATGGCTCCTGGAGGTGCTGCCCCACCCCACAAGGTGCAAAGGAAGGGGGCTCTGAGCTAAATCCTGACCCCCCCCCCCCACATCCAGCTGTTCCCAGGAGAAGGGGTGGTACTGAGAGGCAGCACCCACAGGGTGTGGCTGGTGCCTCCCTCCCACCCATCTGTTACCTGGACAGCATGCCTGTGAGGTAGGCCATGGAGAGGGTCTGGAAGAAGAGGTAGTGTGAGGGAATGTCCCGGAATCCAGACTTTGCAGGGCCCAGACATCTTCAGGGGCCAGCCCAGGGCTCCACCCTCTGTGTGCCCCTCAAGCCTGTGTCAGTCTGCTTACACACACGTTTGCGGCCTCACTGGGACTGGCTGAGGAGCTGCCCCTATGCCTGGCCCCAGCTCTCCCTGACAATCTCCCCCAACCTGGCTCTTTTCCTTATTTGTGCACCCCCACCCCGTGTTTTATTACCCATAACTGCTCTAGGATGCCCAGTACCAATCTCTAAAAGAATCACCTTAGAGAGAGGCAGTGCATGGGGCCAGAGAGATAGCTCACTGGGAAGGGCACACGGCTTGCCATGTATGTGGCCCAGGTTTGGGCCTTAGGACCACGTGGTAGTGCCACACCACTGGAGGATGTTTTCATTCTATGATGCCTCTCTCTCTCTCTCTCTCTCTCTCTCTCTCTCTCTCTCGTTTCTTTATTTTTACCAGAGCACTGCTCACTTCTGCCTTATGATGTTCTGGGGATTGAACCTGGGACATGGGAGCCTTAAGCACAAGAATATTTTTGCATAACCATTGTGCTATCTCTCCCTATCCCCATCCCCTGGTCTCCTCTAACTAAATTTGAAAAAAAGGGGGGGGCAGGAGATGTGAAATTGTGCTTATGTAAGGCCCAGAGCAAAAAGAGAGAGAAAGACAGAAAGAGTAGGAAGACCGAAGCTGTCTGGGTATGAGGGTGGAGCATCTTTGTGGAAGTGGAGTGAAAAGACCCTGAAACATCAAACTGGATATCCCCAGCCATCTTCCTGACCCTTGAAGCCCACCCTTCTCCTATCTTCCCTTCATTTCCATTCCACAACTGTCCCCAGATCTGCCCCCATCACTTACAAAGATGGTCAGGAGAATCAGGTTCCATGGGAAATGCCTCCTGCAAGACATGTGTGGGGTTTGAGGAGATTGGGGGCGCCAGTCCCCCACTGCTGGGAGGAGGTCTCTGCCCAATGCCAACCCCACTGTCGGAGCTCTTCTCTCATCCAAATTCTCATGTGCACTGTCCACTCACCCTCTGCCCCCCTCAAAGGCACCAGGAAAAGGAGGAAGGAGAAGGCTTATTTGATGAAGCCCAGAAACAGATAGGAACCTCCTGGGTGTGCACAGTACTGGTGAAGGCAGGAGGGTCCAGGGCCTCCCCAATACCATGCTGATGGTTCCACAAGTCATTATTGTACCTGGGTCCGGAACAGCAGGCCAGGGTCAGGTAGGTTGCAAAGAACACAGCACTGTGAGAGAGAAACAAGGAGTCAGTCAGTCCCCCAGAGGCCCCATGTCTGGTTCCCTGCTCATCCTACTCTGCCACCCACCCACAGGGCACCAGGCAGGGGGCTGGGGGGGAGGGGTAAGGTCATGGTCACCCTAGAAGTGGGACAGGTGGCAGGCAGTCCAGTCCCACAGAGAGGAAAGGGGATAGGATAAGCCTGCTTCCAGGAATACTGAATCCTGGGTGCCATGGCCTAGCTGGCCGCCCCGCCCAGAGTAGCCACACACCACCCCCCAGACACCATCCTACAACCTAGCGGCTCAGAGATAATGGCTTCCACGTGCCAGGCAGAGTGCAAAGCACTTTGTGAATGTTGACTAGAGTGCCCCTCCCGTCTTCTGCATGAGCTGCTCTGCCTTTTGCAGCTGGGGCAGCAGAGGCAGATTTGAACCCAGAAGCCCTTGCTCCAGAGTCCTAATTCATCACCACTGGCCCACACTGCTTCCTCCTAGCCCTGCCCAAGCGCCTCACTACCTGCAGGCATCATGTCGGCTGTTTTACTGCAAACTCAGCAGGGGCAGGGCTCAAGCCTGTCTTGCCTAGGTCTGGCACAGCTGGTGGCATGGATGTCTGGCTAGGGGGGGGCAGGTTCACGAGAGATGGGCAGGTACAGCTCAGAAGGTGGGGGTGGTGGTGGCATGAGTGCAATGGAGGTGCAGGGCAACAAGGGGTGGGAGGTGAGGGGTGAGGACCCAAGCGTGGGCATCCTCACTGCTACCTAAAGGAGAGTCACCATGAACACAAGGTCACCAGATTCCCATAAGCCCTAGATGTGGTGCCTGCCTCCCTCCTCACTGCTCCCCCATTTTTAGTGTCTTCACCTACACCTCCCAGGCTGCCTTGCTTCCCTGCCTGGCCTGGCCTGATGTGAGCTAGAGATGAGGTGGGGCTTTGCTGGCTCCCTGCCTAACACATACAAGCATCCATGTGCCTGTCCCTCCTTCCCCTCCAGCCAGGCCCCCAGCTCGGGCCCACCCTGCAGAGGCGCCACCATCCCTGTGGCCTTCATGCTGTTGTTCCTCCATTTCTCCAGCCATTTTCCAGCTCTAAGCACCACCCTTCTTGGCTCTGGCCACCACCACTCACAGCCACTTGTCTTTAACAGACATCTCCATTCTCTGGGTCCTCTCCATTTCCCAACGAGTCCCCAACCTAACAAACCAGCTCCAGCTGCACACTTCATGAGGCCTGGTCTTGCCATGTCACTGTGACCTTGCTGAATCCAATTGACACGTGTCAACCCTTATCTTACCCGACTTTTCAACATCTGATCACTCCTGTTGTCCCCAGTGACACATTCCTGGGTTCCTTCCTACCTCCCTAGCCACTCCTTCTTTGTCTTGAAACACTCCTGGTTCCTTCAACACCGAGGCCTGCTGGGTCCAAGCCTCTCCATGCTCTCTCCGGGTGAGCTCAAAGGCTTTGGGCTGACACACGTAAGTTTCTGATCTAGATTTTTCCTTCTCAGCCTCAAATCTGATATGATGATTGAAAACTGAGTCAGGGGGCCAGGAGTGTGTGCTCACCTGGTAGAGTACACAGTGTACTATGTGTGAGGACCAGGGTTCAAGCCCCTCAGCCACCACATGGGAGCAAGTGGTGGAGCAGCGCTGTGATATCTCTCTTCTTTCTCTCTTACCCACCCCTGGCTCTCACTTTTCTTTCTTTTCTTTTCTTTTTGCCTCCAGAGTTCTCACTGGTGCTTGGTGCTGGCACTATGAATCCACTGCTCCTGGTGACCCTTTTTTCCCATTTTATTAGATAGGACACAGAGAAATTGGGGGGGGAGAAAGAAAGGGAGAGAGAAGGATAGACACCTGAAGACCTGCTTCACTGCTTGTGAGGCCTCTCTCTTGAAGATGGGGAGCTGGGGTCTTAAACTCAGATCCTTGCGTGTGTCCTTGCACTCAGTACTATGTGTGCTTAACCGGGTGCACCACCAACTGGCCTCCTCTCACTTTCTATCTAAAGAAAAAAAAAAAGGAAGGATAAAAGGAATGAAGAAAGAAAGGAAGTAAGAAAGAAAGAATCTGCTTGGAACAGTGGAATTGTAGAGGTGTGACACTGCAGTGATAACCCTGGCAGCAAACAAACATAACAAACCAACAGAGATCAACTCAGCTTCCCTCTCCTGGCCCTCCTCCTGCAACGCTGCAGAAGATGCCCTGTGCCCTCAGCATCCTCCTGGTGCTCCTCTGACCTCACCCAGCTAGTCATTTGGCCCTGTGCAGACTCCTACCCAGGCAGCTCCCCAGTCTGCCCTGCCTCCCCATCCCCATTGTCACCCGGTTAGATCTAGCCACTTCTGTCTATCTGGTTCTCCTGCCTCCTATCCTGCCTTCCACCCTCTTGAGCTCCAGGCAGCTCCGGTAACATGACACCCCTGCTTGAAGATTCCAAAGGCCTGGCAGTGAGTGTTCTGCAGGAGTCAGCCCACCGGCCTTCCTCACCCTGTGTCCACTTCACTTGGCTCCTGCTGGCAAGGACCAACTGGCAAGGGTGCCTGAGGCCTGGGGTGGAAGGGTATTCTCCGTGCACCCCCACCCCAGATGGCCTGCACACCAGACAGAGACAGACAGACAGACAGACACACACACAAACACACACACACACACACACGCGCGCGCGCGGTTGACATCTACTACTTAGCCTAGGCCTGGCACTGAATGGGGCATCTATGCAGGTTCTGGATGAAACATGAGTTTTCTGGGTCTGAAGAGCAGAGTGCAGAATCCTCTGTCTAAATTCTCTTCTTCTGTGTTGGCTCTGCAGAGGTGCTGAACCACAGCTACAGTGACTGTGGGAGCCTCCTGGCCTGGGAGGGACAAGTACTCAGCCCGCCCCGGTTGACCAACACTCTGACATCTATTCACTCTTGGTCTCCCCTGAGTCATTGGCCACATTATTGGTAATAATAATAATAACAATAATAATACCTTTGTGTGAATGCATGCTGGGCGTGGGTCCACCCCCCTGGCTAGACTGGAAGCAAGCTTCCTGAGGGTAAGCGCACTTGTAGTTTTCTCTCTGGTCCTCAGATCCTCAGAAAAATAGTTGGGAGGAATAGCAGCGAGACCTGCAGCTCAGAGAGCCACTGCCACCCTGCGACTTTAGCAAGTGACTTAGCTGAGAGCCCTGGCTTCTGCCTTTGTAGCAGGGAGACTGTGGCTGCTACCAACTCACTGGGCTGGAGGGAAGACAGAGAGAATGCAGCACTGAGTACAGCCTGGCACACGCTAAGGCAGTGCAGCTGGGAGCTGTGATTATTCTCCCAGTGACAGCTGCCTCAAGGGCTCTACCAGAAAGAATGAAGGCCAGTGAGGCTGAGTGGCGGTACCCCTGGTTATGTGCATTCTACTACTTTGCACAAGGACCTGGGTTCAAGTACCTGGTCCCCACTTGCAAGAAGAAAGCTTCACAAGTGGTGAAGTAGTGTTGCAATTGTCTCTGTCTCTTTCCCTCTCTGTCTCCCTCTCCCTCTCAATTTCTCTCTGTTCTATCAAATAAAATAGTTATAAAAATAAATGCTAAAGTGGAGGTAGACAGCATAATGTTATGCAAAAGAGATTCTCATGCCTGAGGCTCCGAAGTCCCAGGTTCAATCCCCCACACCACCATAAACCAGAGCAGAGCAGTGCTCTCATAAAAAAATAAGATAAAATAAAAATAAAATAAGTAAATGTTAAAAAAAAAGAATGAAGGCCAGCAAAACAGCTCACTTGTGTAGTGCACTACTTTGCATTGTGTTACCCAGGTTTGAGCCCAGCCTCAGCTGAAGAAAGTTTTGGTGCTGTGGTTTCTCTCACACACTCTCTCTGCTTGTGTCTCTGTCTTTAAAAAATAAAGAAATGAGAAAGACTGAGTCGGAGGAGCAGAGCAGAGGAGGGAGGCCTGGTGGAGGCCAGCTTCCACACCCAACCCTTCCCCCCACAACCCTGCTTTCAGCCAGTGCTGGGCCAGGTGGGGTAACTACCCTGCGGGGCCTGATCTCTGCAGTGGAGAGGGCTGCGGTGCCACCATGATGCTCAGGGAGCAGCAGCCTCCTGCTCTGGATGATGTGCATCGTGAGATTAGCCACCAGCAGGGCTGCTGCGCAGTGCAAACGACAAAAATCTACACGCCAGGCCTTGCACGGGGAAGGGAGACCAGGCAGATCTCAGACTTGGAGGCAGTCTGGGGCAGGGGGGGCAGACTGGATGTGGGGGCTCAGCAGCAAAAGGGCAGTGTCTTGGTGTTAAGGCCCTGTGACAGACACCCCATGAAAAGCAGAGTCCATGGACAGCCCTGCCCACTCCCTCCCTCAATGAGAGGGGATTTCCCCCACTTCCTGAGCCTGCTCCTTCCTGAGCTGCTACCCCATCCCACCCCCATCACCTGTTTGGGACACAGAGCACAAGACCCTCCCACATCTGGCCTGATGGGAGGCAGGGCCTCCATTCCCAAACTCCCTGGGTGCCCGAGGCGTGCTGGGAGTCACGCCGACCTGCCTCGTGGGCCAGCCCGGGTGGCAGTCCCTGGGGCCTCATTAGCTCCCCCACGCACAGCCTCCAGCTCCCAGGACTGAGCCTCAGGGCTTGGTCTATAGGGGACCCACTGTCTGCTGCCCTAAGAAGGAGTCAGGGTGTGTGTGTGTGTGTGTGTGTGTGTGTGTGTGTGTGTGTGTGTGTGTGTTTAGGCATGGAGAGGAGGTGGGCTCTCCTCCTCAGCCCATGTTAATTCAGGGCGCTTCTAGGATTATTGTGGGCTCCCACAGAGTCTCTGAGCTGAGCCCACACTGCCACCAGCCTGGGCCTGGAACAGCCACCATGTGCAAGTTCCTGGATATGACATTGGCAGCTCCATCCCATAATAAGTGACCTAATTCTGACCCAAACTCTGCAGCCTGCCAGACCAAACATCTCTGCAGCCTGCTAGACCTCAGCAGCCCCCTCCCCACAAGTTACCAAATATTTCCTGTGTGCCCTGATACCCCTACATTTGCTTAAGACGCCTCAGTCCTTAGAGGTGACTCTGACTGAGGCATCAGGAGTTCAGGCTCTGTCCCCGACTCCCCTCATGCTTCCTGTGAGGCCCTCCCCTGCAAAGGCTCTTCCCCTGCTCAGAGACTGTGGTCTGAGCACTGCTGCTCTGAGCCCAGGGTGGTCCCTACCTGGACATACCCAGTAAGACCCCCTCATGACCCAGACAGGAGGCTGAGGTCACCCCCACCAGCACAACACTTCTCTCAGTCACCTGCCACTCTCCTGAAAGAGGTGAGGACAAGTAGAAGCCAGAAGCAGGAAAGGGAGGGAGCCTGCCAAGCAGAGGGATTAAGGGCACAAGCCTCAACCTGAATCCTCGGTTTGAATCCCAGCTTCGGCTCTGACTATCTGTGTTACCTTAGGCAGATGACTCAACCTCTCTGAACCTTGGTTTTCTGAGGCAACTGTAAGCAGTCGATGGGAGAATCGATGCAATGTTGTGTATCGAGCACCCAGAACAATGCCCAGCCCTTATAAGGCATTCTGTAAGTGGTGGCTATTATGATTAATAATTTGTAAGCGCTAATAATGGTAATTATCATTATGTGGACCCAGGTGTTTCAGCCCCCTTCCTTGCACAGCTAAGGTCTGGGTCTCCCTGGCAGTGGGCCTAGCCCCACCCTCCCCTCCCCTCAGTCTAAACACCCAGGAGGGCCCTCCTGTCAACAGAGACGTGCAGCCCGGTGCTTTGAGAGTATCTAGGCAGGTCTGGGGACAGGGTGTACTCACTAGGACGCCCAGTACCAGCCGGGGTTGGCCTGGACGTAGTCCTTCACAGTGTCACTGCAGAGGAGGGAGAGAGAATTTGATTTACCCTCTGTCTTGGTCTCTGATTCAACATCTATGTGTGTCCTGTGCAGCTCGTGGGGATGGGGGGGTGTGTGGGGGAGGAGAGCCCACACTCCCTGGAGCTCAAGGAACCCCGTCCCTTCTGGCTCCCAGTTGGGGCCTTGCGTGGACCTGCCTGCTCAGGCCCACCCTACACCCACAGGGGCAGAGTCTCCTGGTGCCACTCTTCTGGTGCCAGGTCACCTATTTCTCCAGTCCTAGAGTCTGTAGAGACTGTCTGACCCAGGCCTTTGGCCCAACCCCAACCCTAGCCTCAGTGGCATGTCCCCCGTGACTCACCAGAAGGTGAAGAGCGCCACGACACTGAAGGTCATCAGCAGCTGGATCAGCAAGATGGTGTAGACCTGGGAGGTGGGGAGCAGTGGGGGACATGGAAAACCCCCAATCAAGGCCAAGGCAGCTACCCTCTGGGAGACCCCCTCTTCCTGGAGACTCAGCCTACTCTCCACACTGAGCCTCCCGCCCTTCTTTTCAGGGGTCACTGGGACAGCCCCCCAACATGATGAAAGGAGAGCAAAGGTACCCCAGAGGCTGTTGAGGACAGACCTCATGTCAGGTGGAGCAGGGGCATGAAGCACCCCTGCAGGCTGGGTTGGTGGGGGAGGCAGCTACCTTTCTGATGAAGACTCGGCGGACCTTCTGATCTTCCCAGCTGAAGGTGGTGAACAGCTCATGGTCTCCGGGGAAGCCGCTCTCATAGCTGGAGTTGCCTAAGTGGATGGACAGGCAGGGCTCATGATAGAAATCCCACCTCAGGGAGTCGGGCTAAGGGTTAAGTCGGGCACAGCGGGTTAAGCGCAGGTGGCGCTAAGCACAAGGACCCGCATAAGGATCCTGGTTCAAGCCCTGGCTCCCCACCTGCAGGGGAGTCGCTTCACAGGCGGTGAAGCAGGTCTGCAGGTGTCTGTCTTTCTCTCCCTCTCTCTGTCTGGAGCTGGTTGGTCTCAGCACCTGCCTGGGCTCCAGCTGAGAACCACATGGAGTGAGGGGTGCTGCGGGGAGGGGAGGTACTTTGGGGGTGTGAGTAGGACAGAGGCATGAAGTGGATGGGTAGGCATAAGGTCTGGAGGTCTGGCTCTAGAACTCAGAATACAGGCCCCACGGTCATGTCAGCTTTATGCAGGTCCAAGGACTCCAAAGGGTGAAGGCAAGAGGGGGTGAAGGGCGTGGGGGACCCAGTGAGCTATGGCAGAGGAAGGTGACAGGCTGAGAGAGGGGAGGCAAGAAACTGTGCATCTTGTGGTCCGGGAGGTGGAGGAGTAGATAAAGCATTAGACTCTCAAGCAGGAAGCAATGCTGCAGGTGTTGCTCTTTCTTTCTTTCTTTCTTTCTTTCTTTCTTTCTTTCTTTCTTTCTTTCTCCCTTTCTATATCTCCTCCCCTCTTAATTTGTCTGTCCTAACAAATATCAGAAATACATTAGAAAAGAAAAGGTGAAAGGCCAGTGCTGTCATTTAGAACTGAAGTGCCTGGGGCAGAAGCTGCCCGCCACTTGGCAAACACGGAATCCGTGCCCTCTCCCTCCCTGTCTTCCTACTGCCTGTCAGCCTCCAACTGGCAGAACCTTGGCTCTTGTGCCTCTAGTCATCCCAAAGACTTTGTAATAAGCGCTGCCATGTGGGACTGGCAAGACTGCTACCCTGGATAGTGCTCTTGCTTTGTCATGTGCACAACCCAGGTTCTAGCCCGGCGCCCACCACACTGGAGGAAACTTTGGTGCTGTGGCTTCCTTCCCTCTCTCTCCCTCCATCTCTCTCTGTGCTTGTTTAGGGCTGGGGTGGGGGGTTCGTTATATGAGCTCAAGCAAGTCACACCCTTCTCTGTGTCTCTTTTTTTGATGACAGAGGTTGGTGATACCAAAGAAGATAAACTCAGAAACCCCATGGCTGTCTCTCTGCCAGGCTCTGCCACCCTGCACCTTGCATCTCTCTCTTGTTGAGACTGAGCCTAAGTCCTCAAACGTCCACTCCCCTCCTCTCCTGTCCCCTCCAGTTCTCCATGACCTTCCCGGCTCCCGCGGTGGTAGCATCTGTGTTAATATTTCAGAGCTGGCCCTGGCACTGCCCTGCTCCTCCACAGCCCCTGCTGCCTGTCACTCAAGATCAAGTTCCTTAATGACCATCCACAGTCCCCAGTTCCACTGCTCCTCACTCCGACACCCTTTTCTCTAGCCTGACCACATTTTTGTAGCCCTGTGCCCTTATTCACCCAGGCCTCTGCAGCTTCTGTTTTTTCAGCCTTAACTGCTCATTTCCATTTCTCTAGGCTAACTCCTTCAGGGGCCAAGGCACATGCCCCTTCCTCCAAGAAGCCTTCCCAGAAGAGGGTTATTCTAGCTGGCCGGGTCTCCACTGTCTGTTCCACTATGCAGGAGTCACCTACTTGCTGGTCTGCAGTCAGTTTTGTGACACAGGCCATGCAAACCTCTACCCACCCCCAGCCCCCTACAGATGTGCTCAGTCTACTTCAGTGAATGTTTGTCACATGGGGGACTAAGAAGGGCTGCTTTCCTGTCCCAAGGGGAGCCTGGGGAATACTCCTTAAGGCAGCCAGGACATGGGAAACTAGGAGGGGAAGGGGGGTGGGAGTGGTGGACCTTCTCTCATTGCAAACTTGAGGCCTGGAGACCCCACCCTCATCTCCGCCACCATCCCTAACCCCCAGTGAGGACAGGGATGGAGGGGTGGGGTGCCATGCAGACCAGACCTTTAGGCACCTTCCAGTAGGTCACGCTGGGGTGTGTCTGCATGGTTCTGGGCAAAGGGGGTTTGTGGCGAGTGGTGCGAACCATGGTGGCCACTTGCAGTGAGTCGAGACTCTGTCTGAGGCATTGTCCCCAGATTCATTCTAGAATTCTGCTGGGGGTGAGAGTGGGGGGAGGGGCTGAGGGGCTGTGAGGAGGGGCCCTTGCTGAATGAGTGGGACTCTGATCTCAGCTCCCATGTCTCGGATCAGCCTGACAGTGAGGTCTCTGCTGGCTGGGACACTCTCCCCAAGAGTGTGAGAGGGTGCGAGAACCTGTGCGGAACACAGATACTGACCTTCACACCATGTCTTTTTCTTTTCTTTTTTTTTTTTTTTTTTCCTTTTTTGGCCACCAAGATTTTTTCTGAGGCTTGGTGCCTGCACAAGCCCACCACACTCAGTGACTACTATGTTTTTGTTTTTTGTCTCCAGGGTTATCACTGGGGCTGAGTGCCAGCACTACAAATCCACTGTTCCTGGCAGCCTTTTTTTAATTTCATTTTATTGGACAGGACATAGAGAAATTGAGAGAGGAGGGGAAGAGAGGGAGAGAGAAAGAGAGACACCTACAGATCTGCTTGTGAAGTGACACCCCCGCAGGTGGGGGTTTGGAGGGCTTGAACCCGGATCCTTGCACTTAGTACTATGTGCACTTAACAGGATATGCCACCACCCAGCCCCATGATTACTTCTTTTTAATAGAGGTGAGAGACAGAGAAAGATAGAAAGGGAGAGAGAGAGGGGGAAGACACCTGCTGCATTGGTCCATCACTTGTGAAATGGTCCCCTTCAGGTGGGGGGCTTGAACCCAGGCCCTTGCTCATGGTAAGGTGTGTGCTCAACTGGAGAGTTACCATCCAGCCCTGTCTTCACACACCTTCCCCAGGTCATGCCCTCCTGCCCCTGACAAAGGCCTGAGGAAAGGAAAAAGAGAGAGACTAGGAGAGTCTAGGAAAGAGAGAAAGACTAGGAGATGCAAGATGCTCATCTCAGCAAGTCTGAGGTCTCCATGGGGGTGTATACCTACTAAGGCTATAGACTGGCCAACATCAGCAACACACATACACACACACACACACACACACACACACACACACACACACAGACACACACCGGGGTCCAGCTCAGACTGGGCCCAGCTGCTGTCGCCTACTGTGCCCTCCTAAGTCCAGCCTGACTTCCCTCACCCCTTTCTCCCAGGAGAACCTTTTGAAAGCCACCCCTAACTTACCTCTGTGCTTCTATCCACTCTATTTGCCCTAACTCAGTGACCTGAAAAAAGTAACCCTCGGGGGCCCAGCAGTGGTGCATCTGGTTAAATGCATGTGCTACCCAGTGCAAGGACCCAGGTTCAAGCCTCTGTTCCCACCTTCAGTGAGGAAGCTTCATGAGTGTTAAAGCAGTGCTGCAGGTGTGTCTCTCTGTGTGTCTCTTTCTCCTTCTCTATCCCCCTTCCCTCTCAATTTCTCTATCCCATCAAATCAAATAAAAATAAATAAAGATAAAATGTAAGAAAAAAAATAACAACCCTCTTCAACGTCCAAGAGTACCCTGATTACAGACAGCCCTTGCTCAGAATCTCCTTTGATCTGTTTTTACCAGCACCCTCATGCAATAACCATGCAGAGTACTCCCGGAAGCTTCCCACCACACCCCCTGCCTCCCCGCTAGTTCCAACAGCTGAGACACTTACTGGGGTCCACATAGGCCCAGCTGGGGTGGAGGGGCACGGCCGAGGGGGCTGGGGGAAAAGCCCCTGCCTTCAACCCCTCCCCAAAGGTGGCCTCCTCATAGGAGGGCGGGGCCGAGGGCACTGCAGGGGCCTCCTTCTTCTCAGGGTTCGCCTGCTGCCCCTCTGTCCCAGGGGCCTTATTAGCCATAGAGAGCTGCAAAGCAGAAAGAGAGAGACAGTCACTGGGGAAAAGGTATATCCTAAGACCTCCAAACCAGCCTTCAGTTCCTAGGGCTTCCATGGGTACTTGCACACCCCTGTTTTAAGCAGTATAGAGAATTCATACTACTAATAAATGTTTATCTGTGTTTCATGTGGCACATATGATATCCTGCCGTTTGGCACCACATGAGCAAAACGGGAGGACGTCACGATAAGTGACGTAGGCCAGACACAGAGAGACAAGAGCTGAAAGATCTCACTTGTATATGGAATTAGCAACAGTCAGATTCCTAGAAGCACAGAGTAGAATGGGGGCTGCCGGGGTGTGTGTGGTGGGGATGGGGTGAAGGAAATGGGAAAGACCTGGCCAAGGGGACAACGTTTCCATTGTGCAAAATTGAGACCTTCTGGGAAACTTGTGTGTGATGACCTGGTCCCTATAGTCTCTCTGACATCTGTGGAGAGGGTGGATCTTGAGTTTTCTTCCTCCAAATTAAAAATGAAAAAAATGGCATGAAGTTGTGGATATTTGAGCTAACTTCACTGTCTAATGATTTCAGTGTGTACAAGTCTCAAAACTTATGGATACATGAGGGTGTACACTTCTCATACATACAGTTTCTACTGCTCAATCATAGCCCCTCAAATTTAAGGAAAACAGAACCTTCCTGCTTTCCTGATGGAAGGACTGAGCTCAGTGGGTGGTGCCAGCCGGGGATGCACACTGTAGCTGGCACAAGACCAGAGGAAGGAGAGCTATCTCAGGAAAGCCTGCCACTAGTGGTCACTGTCCCTGAGCCAGGAGCTGGTTATGGATGGTTTGGAAGTTTAGGAAGGGGCTGACACATGGTAGACCCCTGATGGAATGAAAGGACTATGGGGCATAGGAAGGACAAGAGCATCGTGGCTGAGCATCCCAGTCTGCTGTCACTCTACTAGGGCTTCCTAAATCACCTCTTTCCCACACCAGGACAAAACACAGAATGTTATGTTGGAAGGGAGATCACAAGGCATCAGGCTTCCTTCCTTCACTTCACAGATGAGAGAAATGAGACCCAGGAAATGGAAGAAAATGCACTAAGGAGGGCTGGGAATTCAAGTCCATTTATACTGGCGTAGCCCCAGCTCCACACTGCAGATCTGAGGCCCTAATAGTGTCACCTGAGAAGCAAGACTAGGCTGGAAGGGTTGCATGAAAGCATTGACAAAAGGCCCAGACTTCAGAGAATGAGAGGTCAAGCTCCCAAAAGAAAAGTCTGGTTGAGGGGCTGGGTGGTGGTGCACCTGGTTAAACACACATGTTACAGTGTGCAAGGACCTGGGTTCAAGCCCTTGGTCCCCACTTGCAATGGGAAAGCTTTGTGAGTAGTGAAGCAGTATTGCACGTGTCTCTCTGTCTCTCTCCCTCTCTATCACTCCCTTCCCTCTTGATTTTTGGCTCTCTCTATAAATAAAGACAATAAAAATGTTTAAAAGAAAGAAAGAAAGAAAGGTCTGGTTCACTGCACCAAAACAAAGGATTCTGAGGAAGAAGGGGAGCGGATGGGATGGAGAGGGCATTGGGGTCCTGGTACAGGATGTGGAAAAGGACCTAAACTCAGAAATTGTAGCCATGTGTCAGCTACTGTACTATAAACCATTAACACCACCCACCCCCCATAAAATGATGTGAAAATAGGAAGGAAGGAGTGAAAGAGAGAAAGAAGCAAAGAAAGAAGGGAAGACTGATATGGCTCAGGTCCTTTCTATTTCTGAAAGGCCTGGAAGCTCTGAGAAAAGCTGCAGAGTTCCCTGTTTGCAGGATGTGCTGAGGCGAGGTGGTCCAGGGACAAGAGAGTGCAGGAAGCTCTCTCTTCCATCCACTCCAATGACCTAGATAGGGGTCTTTTCACCACAAAGCTGTGAGCAGGGGGCAAGCAGGCTGGACTGAGACACCCACACAGGGCAGGAATTGACATCAGCACCATGACCACTGGGGATGAGGTGAGGAGGTGGGAGGGTGAGCATCAGCAGAGCTGGGGGTGGTTCCTTTGCTGCCCCCCACCCCCAGGGCTAAGGTGTCAGAGCCCAGGCCTGTGGATACCTAACCCCCTTTGTTCTGGGAAACCTTTTCCAATCTGTCACAATAAGGGTGTCTGGGTTCAGAGCCCAGAGAAAGGGTTACCACCACTGACCAGCCTTGTGCATATCTGGTCTTCCTAACACACACACACACCCACACACACACACACAGAGCATGTCCAAATGAGGTCTGCCTAACAGCGGTGGTATCACCCAATGACATCATCCTCAGGCCTGAAGAGCTTAAAAAAAAACACCCAGAGTCTGAGTGTCCAGGAAAGGATGCCTTTGGCTTTGAGACTCATCCCAAAGAAAGGGGGGGGGGTAAATGTGGGGGAGGTCTTTTTTCTGTTTGCTCTGCCCAGTCCTGAGCACCCCAAAACAGAGGGCCAGAGGACCCTCCCTGTTTGCCCCAGCCCCTGACAGTTGTATAATTCCACAGGCTGTTGATGTTACATAACTCCACTAAGCCAGTCTGGCCCCTGCTCCAGCTCTTGCTTTACATTTTTGGGCATAACGCTAGTTAAAGGAATTTTTTTTTTCCCCCTTCTCAGTCTTTTCCAGTCCATGACCCTCAGAAAACCAAATCAGAACCCAGAGCATTCTTATGCAGGTTACCATGGTAACCCCACTACAGGAACCCATCTAGATGTGGAATAGTGACAGGGCCCTAGGGGGTGGGGGCAAGGGTGTCTGCAGAGGGGTCTGCAAGGGAGGGTACAAAAGGTAAGCATAATATGGGTGGGATTGGGCCAGATGGTGCTACTATGCCCCCCACCCCCACATACACACACCAGACACCCAGGCTGAGTCCTTCAAGAGACCTGAGCCCAGTGCCCTGTGATGCTGAGACACAGACTGGTAGGGAGCTGGGGGGAGAGCGATTCTGGAGAGCGGGAGGCGCTCCTCGCCCACTTGTGCAGTCGGGTCTTTGAGGCCTCTAGCTCCAGCAAGGCCCGCAGTGCACCTGGGAACAGGAGCTAGGGCTGCCCCAGTGGTCCAGCACGCTGGCTCCGCGAGGATGCAGGGAGCTTGAGCGGAGGATGCGGGGGAGATGCGGTACCTTTCCCTGGGTCATGGTGGCGTCTGTCCGGGAAAGGGTCCCTGAGACAGGGACGGCCTCTCGGGTCACCGCAGGCTGCCTGCGTCTCTTCCTCCCTCCGAGTGGGTTCTAGCAACATCCACTGCAGCCAGGCAACAGAGGAGCCGAGAGGAGCGTACCATCCAGCGGGGGAGGAGGCTGCGCGGCTGGCTGGGGGTGGGGGGCGATGCGGATTCGCAGGCCTGCCTGGAGAAGGCGGCGCCTCTTCTGCTCCCGCCCCTTGACCTTGGGACCCTCACCCCCCAGACCAAGGCTCTGTGCTGAGGAACCACGGGTGGACCAGTCCACACGGACTGCCGGAGGAGGTGCGGGCAGACAGTGATACCCGAGCAGTTGATACCCGCCTGGAACCCGAGCTGCAGTCAGGGCTGGGCTCCCCGCCGCCTCCCTGGTGACAGGCTCCCCCTGGGCTTTTCTGTGCTCTGCCCTCACAGTCCTCTCCAGTCCCCGCCAGGCTCCTAACGGGCACTCCCTGGGCCCTGAGTTCTTGATGGCCTTCAGGCAAATCCTGTGGGAACCTCTCCTAGGCCTCTGTCTTCCCACCTGTTAAGTGGGAGGAGACACGAGGTTGGGGGGGGGTGCACTTGTTTCCAAGCCCCCTTGGAACATTTTACCTGGGCTGGCTGGAAACCTCCCTACACCGTCCTTTGCTGTCTCCACCATCACGTGTACTTCTGCACAACCCCACGGTCTAAAGCCTGTCCTCCAGGCTCAGTCCATTGTTGCAACGTTACAGTAGGTTTGGCATCCCCAGGAGGTGCGGGTGTGCTGTCACTGCTCTACTGGGTTAAACTAGTGCCTCAGTGGACATAGCAGGTGCTTGAGAAACCTGAGCTGAGGAGAGTGCATTGGACAGCCGGGTTACTTCTCAGCCATTTGGACACTGTCGGTGCTGCGATGCTTCTCTGACATCACTTGCTGGTTGCTCCCGTTTTGTGGTCTTGGACATTACTCAGAGATGGAGGTGTTTGTCTGCATTCCTCTGACATCCGGAGGCAGTGAGGTGTGACAGTCAAGTGCAAAGACATGAGAATCAACCCATCTTGTTCCCACCCCAGCTCCTCTACCTCAAAGCTGTGTGACTTGGTGCAAGTGAACGCCCCATTCTTGGGGCTTCTTCAGATTCTAGGAGTATCCGATGAAAACTATTTGACCCAGCACCCTGTGCATAAGTGTTAAGGGTTCTCAGATGTTTAATGGGGGGTTGGGTTGTCAGAAAACTCATGACATTTTTCTTTTTTTTTCTTTTTTAAAAATATTATTTATGTTCCCTTTTGTTACCCTAGTTGTTTTATTGTTGTAATTATTATTGTTGTTGTCATTGTTGGGTAGGACAGAGAGAAGTGGAGAGAAGAGGGGAAGACAGAGAGAAAGATAGACACCTGCAGACCTGCTTCACCGCCTGTGAAGTGACTCCCTTGCAGGTAGGGAGCCAGGGGCTCAAACCCGGATCCTTATGTCAGTCCTTGTGTTTTGTGCCACGTGTACTTAACCCGCTGCACTACCACCTGACTCTCCTCATGACATTTTTCTATACAAAAAAAAAAAATGTGTCAGGGCTTTTCCGACAACCCAATAATCCCACTCTCTTGTGGCATCTCAGGGCACTGTTACTTGTGGCTTATTTGTCACCTCGGCTATATCTGCCCTGTGTGGAACCATGTGGTAGGTGTTTCCGTGGCTCAAAGAGAAGCAAACAGTCCCAAGTCACACCCATGGGACACAGGAGTGAGCAGTCGAAACAGGAAAGCTGGAGTAAGGGGAGTTGGGAACCACAAGACATCCCCATAGATATGTGGGGAGCTTGCTGGGGTCATATGCTTGTGCGCCAAGCTGGGAATGAGCTCTGACATGTTAGCACAAGCTGGGGCCTCGAGGGAGGAGTGTCAAGAGACTAAAGCAGGTAATTAGCATGTCCGAGGTCTTGCTTCAGAAAACACAATTGGGGGCTGATGAGATAGCTCACCTGGGAGGGTGCCTGCTTTGCCACATATCTGGCCTAGGTTTAGCCCCTCGGCATCATCTAGGAGCCTTGTGCTGTGCCATCTCTCCCTTTCTTCCTTTTCTGTCTGAAAATGTTGCTCCAGAGCAGGCAACAACAGACTACAGAGTAGTGTTTACCATTAAATCACTTTGTTGGACAAGAAGGGATGAAGGGTCAGTCTGTAAGCATTGAATGGCAGGGGTTGAAGGAGGGAGAGACCACAAACGCAGTGGCTGGCACAAAGCTCTTGTAACAGAGACTCAGTCCAGATTTTGCAGCAGGCCACCTGGGCTCAGATCCTGATGCCGTGGCACGGTGCTTCACTGGTCTGTGCTTCTTCAGTTTCTTCATCTATAAAATGAAGGCGTGTGAACTAAGAGAATTAAGACTGGAAAAGCACCAAGTCTGGAGTGTAGATAATAAGTGCTCCCTGTGTGTTTGAGAAAATGTCATCAGAACTAGTAACCCAGAGGCAGAAAAGATGGGGAAAGGCAGGATAAGACAGGGCTTGCAAAGAGGCCAGGCATGGGGTGAAAGGAGAGGGGGGTCCAGAAAAAGCGATGGACGGCCTCTGGAAGACTATATGGCGAGCCCTTAGACAAGTAAATGTGACGACCTTATGATCCAGCAACACCGCTCTTAGGCATGCGTCCAGTGGATACTCAAACACTAATTAGAAGAAACATACACACCCCTATGTTGATAGCTGTATTATTCACAATAGCCAAAGAATAAAAGCAGCCTAAATGTCCATCATCAGATGACTAGGTAAAGAAGTTATGGGCTAGGCGCTAGGCGGTGGCACACCTGGTTGAGTGCACATGTTACAATGCACAAGGATCTGGGTTTGAGCCCCATGTCCTCACCTACAGGGGGAAAGCTTTGCAAGTGGTGAAGCAGTGTTGCAGGTCTCTCTCTGTCTCTGTCCTCTCTATCTCTCCCTTCCTTTCAACTTCTGGCTGTCTATCCAGTAAATAAAGACAATAATGTTTTTAAAAATTAAAGTTGGGAGTCAGGCACTAGCACAGTGGGTTAAGTACATGTGGCACAAAGTGCAAGGATTGGTGTAAGGATACTGGTTCAAGCTCCCAGCTCCCCACCTGCAGGGGAGTCACTTAACAAGCAGTGAAGCAGGTCTGCTGGTGTCTATCTTTCTCTCCCCTCTCTGTCTTCTCCTCTTCCCTCCATTTCTCTCTGTCCTGTCCAACAACAATGACATCAATAGTAACTACAACAATAAGGCAACAAAGGGAATAAATAAATAAATAAATAAATAAATAAATGGGAAAAAATGATGGACTAGAGGTTAATGGGGGGAGAGTTCCCATTATTAAAAGGAAAGGGGAGTGGCCTGAGAGATAGCTCAGTGGATTAAGCATTGGAGTCTCAAACATGAGGTCTCCAGTTCAATCCCCAGCATCACATTTGCCAGAGTGATGCTCTAGTGTGTCTCCTCTCTCTCTCTCTCTCTCTCCCTCTCCCTCCTTCCTCTTCCTCCCTCATAAGTAAGTATATATATTTATTTACCAAAAAAGGGAGGAGAACAAAGCAGCTGTTCAGTCAGATCCAGTCTGCAGTGCCTGTGGACATTCAGCTGAAGATGACTAGAGGCCCAAGGTGCCCAAGAGAGAGGTCTAAGCAGCCCCGCCAGCCGAGTGTCACTCAGGGGAATGTTGCTTCCTTCCATCCTTCCCTGGGCCCAGCCCAGGACCTCATGGGCTGAGCAATGTGACTTGGGCTGGAACTTCTTGGGCCTAAGATGTGGGTAGAGACTGATCTCCTGAGTGTGTAAGGAAAACATGGAGAGGGAGAACCAGGAGGGGAGGGGTGGCAGCTGGCTGGCAGAGCAGCACCAGGTGGGATGGCCAGAAAGAAGTGCTGCCCTGGGGGGGGGGGGCATAGGACGCAGATACACCCAAGGAGGAAGGCAGATGCATCAGGAGGCTTTTCAAGGACAGCCATTCCCCCTTCCCTCCTTCCAGGCCCACCCCAGTTCTGCTCTGATTGCTAGCCAGCTCTATTCTGGGCGCCCAGAGCACTGAGGGGCCCGAGGTGTTGATGGAGGCATGCTTCTCCTTTGACACTCATGGCAGCAAAAGGCCAAAGAGCGTGAGTCACTAATTCAGAAAGCTGGGATCTGAGAAGGGGGTACCACCCAGTGACTGGCCTCCCTCCGGGGATCATCACAACACAGACTGGCTGTGGGGGACCCTCGGGCTTCCTTGCCTGAGGTGCTCACACAGACCTGTGCATTCAAGCTACACCAGCCTCTCCCCACGGTGGGAAGAGACAGCCCCGTGCATTTGGGGCCATGATGGGGAAGGGGAGGAGGCAGGGCATGTGCTCCTCCTTGACATCCTTGGGGTCTCAGCCACAACTGCACCCCACACACACACACACACACACAAGTTCCAGAACCTTTCTTTCATTGCCCTGAGGGTCCCTAGCCTCCCCTTTCTGCTCTCTAGATATGTCCCCCAGCTCCCACTACCACCTCCCACCCCAGCAGCCCTATAGCTGGTTTTTTAGAACCCAGCATGGTTCTGGGAAGCTGCAGCCTGTGTGTACAAGTCCTCTGAGGTAGACTTTTCATTCTTGCCTCTCACCCACGGCACCTTGTGCCTCCCCACACATGGGGACAGGAGCCTTGGCCAAAAGCCCACACCCTGTATCAGCCCTTCCTGGCTGCAAATGTTGCTCAGGGTGTGAAACACAATTCTGCTCTCCTCCTTTCTCCCCTGCCCCTCAGCTGGAATCTAGAGCTGGACCATGTCCCCTCCTGCCCCTTCACATGCCCTGCGTGTTCTTGCTGTTTCCTGTCAGGACCTGTCCCTGGGCCTTGGGGTTGATGAGTTTGAGGCTGGGATGGTCACATGAATCAAGGTATGTGGACTCCTTCTCTTTCAGGTGGGAACACCCTCAAAGGTAGTACTGTCCTTGTGCATGGTGATATGTACGCTTAACCAGGTGTACCACCGCCCATCTCAGCCCCCACCCTCAACTGTAGGGGGGACGCTTCACCCATGAAACAGGTCAGCAGGTGTTTTTCTTTTTCTCCCTTCATTTCCCCTCCCTTCTTGATTTTTCCCTGTCTTGTTAAATAGAAATAGAAAAAAATTGGAAAAATTGGCCACAGGGAGGGGTGGATTTGTAATGAAGGAACTGAGCCCCAGCAATAACCCTTGTGGCCAGAAAGAAAAAAAAAAAAAAGCAGTATTGTGTTTCTTGACCCTTCCAGTTCCTGTCCCATCTCTCCTACCTGAGTTTGGTGGTATGGGAAAATTTTATTTACTGGGTTATATTTTCTGCCACCAGGGTTCTCCTTGGGGCTCAGTGCCTCCACCACTCCACCATTCCCAACAGTCATTTTTTTTTCTCCTTTTTCTTTCATTTTGACAGTGTGAGAGACAGAAAGAGAGGAGAGATACCTGTAGCATTGTTTCACTGCTCATGAAACTTCTCCTTCTGACTTGAGTAACTGTGTGGCAGAAGAGGGAGAGACTGTTATCCCCAAGGGATGTGGCTGTAGTTAGTGACCTTGGTTCCATCCCCAGATCCTTCCCTCTCCAGCCATGTGATGTGACTGGAGCAATAATTTTTTCTTTCAGTGCCAGGGACTTGACGTGTACTGTCTCACCACTCTGGGTCAATTTTTTTTCATGCACATAGAGATGCCATTAGCCTTGGAGACTTCCCGTCAAAATGGCAACCCCTGCGTGATGTTGTGGCTGGAACCTGGGCCATGCACAGGGCAATGTAGGCCCCCTACGCCTTGAACTATCTCTCTGGCCCTTGCTGGCTAGTCTTTGTGGAGCATTTATTTGTATCCTAGGGATTGAACTAGCTGCACCCTGTGGATCCTCGTTGAGTCTGCCAGTAGAGGCAGGTCCATGATCACCTCAGACATGAAAGCCTTTGCATAACTGTCTCTCTAGCTCCAGTCACCTCCATTTTAGGCAGGAAACTGATCTTGGGAAGGCAAGGGCACTCACCTCAGGTCTCTCTTAGCTGGTAAGTGCTGCAGTGGGACCCATCTGTCCATCCCAGTTTCCTTAGCAGGTAATCAGGTTTGATGACAGCTCCTTCAAGGAGCTGTGAGACTTTGCTAGTGAAAATCTTGCTTCACATGGTGTGACTGGTTCACTCCCTTCCTCCTTAGCAGAAAGCAGCTGCACTCAGCCTCGACAGTAGCCTTGTCAGCTTTTCAAGATGTGTGTGTGGCTGTGGGGACTGTCTTCAGCAGCCTGCTACAGGTATATGGCCAACCTCCTTGTCCTACAAAGAACTTTCCTCAGGGGGGTCAGATGGTGGCACACATGTTACAATACTCAAGGACTCAGGTTCAAGCCCCCAGTCCCCACCTGCAGGGGGAAAGCTTTGCAAGTGGTGAAGCATTGTTGCAGATGTCTTTTTTTCTCTCTCTCCCTCTCTCCCCCTTCTCTCTTGATTTCTGGCTGTTTCTATCCAACAAATAATAATAATTAAAAATTAAATTAAAAAAAAGAACTTTCCTCAGAACACCTGGCCGCCAGTGGCATGAGAAGACCCAGAGTTTTTCTGGAGAGGGGCCACAGCACAAATCTATCCAGGGTCGCACTCCCCAAACCTGGTGATGGCCAGGGGTGCCCCACCCCCACACTTACACCCAGCCCATGTGGCAAAGCTCTATCAAACTTGGGGTCTGGGAGAGGCCTCAGGGAGTGTAGGGAGAAGAGTGAGGAGTGAAGGGTGTAGCAGGGACTAGAGCCAGACTTAGGGCTCTACCTCTAAAGAACTTTCTTTTCCTCTTTTTTCTTTTTACGTTTTAATTGGGTGGGGGAGATGTCACAGTGGTTTGCGTACAGACTTTTGTGCCCGAGTCTCCCAAGGTTTTCATCATCTTCATATCCTGAGCCCAGCACAGTGCTTGCCACAGAGTAAGTACTGAAAAACAGCCCTGGGGTGTAGAGTCCCCAATACCACCCATGTCAGGACAGAGTGGGCTCTCAAGTTGATTTCTCTCATTAAAAAAAAAAAAAAAAGAAAGAAAGAGAAGAAAACCAATCAATCTCTGGCAGATGAGATGGCTCATCTGGGAGGGGACCAGCTTTGTCATGTGTGAACCAAATTCCAGACAGCCTCCACTATGTGGGGGGACGTTTTGTCACTGTGGTGTCTTGTCCTTTATCTATCTACCTGAAAAGGTCAGCCTGGATTGGTGAAATTCCATCAATGAGAAAAAACTAAATAATAAATCTTCATGACCACGGAAATGTGCAGCAGGCAGAATGTCAGACTTGCATGGCTGAGGTTCCCGGTTCAGCCCCTGACACTACATATGCTGGAGAGCTGCTCTGACTTCTCTCTCTGGCTCATGTGAACCTCTCTGTCTCTCTACTAAGTAGTGGGTAAAATAAGTCTTCCTGAAAATAAATCCTCAAAACATGCACTGGCTGGGGAGAGAATCCAGACCATGTGATGGCTGTAACACCAGGAATATTGAGCGAGTTTAACCCTTCAGTCCTCTGGATTAAGGAGTCAGGAGAGCAGGCAGGCCTTAGCTACAGAGCAAAGGGGAAGAGGCCAGAGGCGGCCAGGCCTTGGACCCAGGACGCTGCCTCTGTGCCTCCGTCATGGATGCTCCCTAGCCTGGGGGGCACGGGCTGCGAGGAGGAGCACATACCTCCCGCCCAGGTGGCACCATTCTGCCCCTGTGGCAAGTCCTGGCCCGCCTGTGCCTAAGTCATGGGTCAGCAGCTCACAAGAGATCTTGTCTCTCACACGTCGACTCCACTTTCGAGGTGGGGTCCCCCAGGCAGGTTCCCACGGGCTCCTCCCTCAGGGCAACTCTTCTCGCAGTCACAGGCTAGGTGGGGTGGAAGCGGGTAAAGGAGGGCCAGGGGCTGCAGAAAGGACTGCAGGAACTTGGAGGATGGAGAAGAGGCTGCACCATGAGGGGCAGTAGGACTGTAGAGCTTAAGCACTGTCTTCTGCAGCTCGGGGTTCAAAGCTCAGTTCTTCACTTGTTGTGGATCTCTTGGACAAGTTGACTAACCTTTCAGGCTCGCTCTCTCTCATTTTGTCAGAGAGGCAGAGAGAGTGAGACAGACACCACAGAACTGAAGCTTCCCTCAACATGGTGGAGGTCAATCTCAAACCTGGGGGACACTCATGACAAAACAGCTGACAAAACAGCATACTATCCAAGTGAGCAATTTTGCCAGTCCCTCTTCCTTCACTCTAAAATGGGGATCTTGCAGTCCCCTGCACACAGGGTGCCTCAGAGACTCAGTGTCTATAAACAAGTCAGGTACTCAGATCAACCCCTCCCCTGCCCACAGTAATGCTCAGTGCTAGAAATAGCCTAACTGAGGGCTGTCGAGACAGCTCACCTGGGAGGGCACCTGCTCTGCCATGTTCTCTGCCCAATTTCAAGTCTTCCTCCTCCCCACCACCGTCCCCCTCCTCCTCTTCCTTCACCACCACCACCACGTGAGAGTACTACAACACCAGGGAAAGCTCCCATGCTGTGGTATCTCTCCGCTTCTCTGTCTCTCTATCTGAAAAAAAAATTAACTTTGGGGGGTCAGGAGGTAGCACAGCGGGTTAAGCGCACGTGGCACCAAGTGCAAGGACTGGTGTAGGGATCCCAGTTCCAGCCCCGGGCTCCCCACCTGCAGGGGAGTCGCTTCACAAGCTGTGAAACAGGTCTACAGGTGTCTGTCTTTCTCTCCCCGTCTCTGTCTTCCCTTCCTCTCTCCATTTCTCTCTGTCCTATCCAACAATGAACGACATCAACAATAACAATAATAACCACAACGAAGCTACAACAAGAGCAGCAAAAGGAAAAAAAAAAAAAGAGGCCTCCAGGAACAGTGGATTCGGGTACAGGCACTGAACCCCAGCAATAACCTTGGAGGCAAAAAAAAAAATTAACTTGGAATAGCGAAGCAACAGAAAAGAAGAGATACTCTTAACATCTTTACCTTACAACTGGGAAAAGGACACCCAAAGAGGAAGAATAAATAGACACAGTAATAAAGACAAGATGGTTATACCATTCTGTTTTTTCTTTTAGGTTTGTTTGGTTTTGTGGGGAAGAAGACTCTCTTTTTTATACAGAGATGGAGAGATATTTTGAAACAAATCTCTGACATTACTCATTTCATCTGTAAACATTTTAGTATGTATCCTTAAAAGAAAACAATTTAGCAGGGGATAAATAGCATAATGGTTATACAAAGAAACTCCCCCGGCCCCCCTGGACCCCCCCCCCCCCAGGGATATCCCTGGGGCTCGGTGCCTGCTCTACCAATCCACTGCTCCTGGAAGCCAATTTTCCCATTTTTGTTCCCCTTGTTCTTGCCCTTGCTGTGGTTGTTGTTGTTGTTGTTATAGGATAGGACAGAGAGAAATGGAGAGAGGAGGAGAAGACAGGAGGAGAGAAAGATAGATACCTGCAGACCTGCTTCACCACTTGCAATGCGACCTCCCTGCAGGTGGGGAGCTGGGGTATCGAACCAGGATCCTTACACCAGTTCTTGCACTTTGCACCACATATGCTTAACCCGCTGTGCTACCGCCCAGCCCCTACAAAGAGACTCATGTGTGAGGCTCCAAAGTCCCAGGTTCAATCCCCCACACCAGCATAAACCAGAGCTGAGAATTGCTCTGGCAAAATAAATAAAGCAAAAACAAACAAACAAAAACAGCTACACTACCTGCTATTACACCCAAAGCAATGGCAATGATAGACCAACATGACTAATCACTGTTCAATTTATCTAGCCGCCTCTTCTCTTAAAATAGTGTGTTATTTAAAAGACTTTCATGCCTGGGGCACCAAAGGTCCCAGGCTCAATCCCCAGCATCACCATAAGCCAAAGCTGAGCAGTGCTCTGGTCTCTCTTTCTGTGTGTCTTTCTCTCTGTATGCCTCACTCTCTCAGTAAAATAAAACAAATAAAGTATATTAAGAAAACTAAACAAATAAAATAGTTTAAAGCTGAGTTCAGACTAAGTTCCTGTATGGTAAGTGACAGGTGTCATTCAAGTCTTTTTTAGGCTATAGGCCCTCCTCCTTCTCTTCTCCCCTCTTTAACAGCTTGTTGAGAAAGCAGATGATTTGTTCTGCAGAGTTTCCCACAGTCTGGAGTTTGATCATGCTGCTGGATCGAGAGGCTTGGTGCGCTTGGGTTCAGCCTTCGGGGAGATGGCAGCCCAGTTGGTGTGGACTTTACCAAGAGACACCGTTTGTGCAGCTGGTGATCATGAATGCTGGAGCATTAGTTCATGGTGCTATGCTAGCATCCCATCCACACTTACTGGCTGAAGCAGATTTACCAAGAAGAATATCCCAGTCTCAGCTATGTGGCTAATGTGAGCTAATTTCTATAAAGTAGATAGGAGGAGAAGTCAGTGCTGGAGCTTCTCTCCTGTGCTTGCCATCTTCAAAATAATGAGCTGTTTTCTTAGAATCTCCAAAAGTGATTGTGGTATTTTTTTTTTTTAATCATGAACTCTTACATTTAAATATGCATATTTAAACATATTTGAAGTATTTCTACCCACTGCAATTATAGAATGACACATAAGAACTCTTTCTTCCTTTATTCCTTTCTCTTTTTTAGGTAGAGACAGACAGACAGACACACAAACACACAGAGAGAGAGAGAGAGAGAGAGAGAGAGAGAGGAGAGAGAGACCCCACAGTCTCTGGTGGGGGATCAGGCTCAAGCATGGCAAAGCAGTGCACTATCCGAGTGATCTATTTCACCAGGCCTCAAATTATCTCAGTTGTTATTTTGGATTAAGTGTAGTAGGGAATGAGGGCAAGAAAAAATAAGGGGTAACATGACAAATCCAAACAACCCTGAATTTGGAGTCAAACAACCCCAGCCCAAGTGTGGGAGGGGCGTGGAATCCAGCCCCCACTAGCTCCTAGCTGAGTGTCCTTGGTGAAGTTCTCTTCCTTTTTTAAATTTTTTTCCCTCCCAGTTATAACTGGGGCTCAGTGCCTGCAATACAAATCCACTGCTCCTGCAGCCTTTTTTTTTTTTTTCATTTTAATGGAGAGGACAGAAAGAAATTGAGAGGAGAAGGGAAAGTAAAGAGAGGGAGAGAGAAAGATAAACACTGGCAGACCTCCTTCACCGCTTGTGAAGTGACCCCACTGCAGATGGGGAGCTGGGGGCTTGAACCAGGATCCTTGAGCGGGTTCTTGCGCTTCTTACTATGTACACTCAAGCCAGTGCGCCACTGTCTGACCCTGTGAAGTTCTCTTGCTTCCCACTGCCTCATCACCCCTGTAGGGAAATGGTTAACAATAACTAGCATTTATTGAATGTTCACTAGTGTTCCAAGCTTTGAGCTAAGCACTTAATTATTTTTTTATTAACCAGAGCACTGCTCAGCTCTGGCTATGGTAGTGCTGGGGATTGAACCTGGGACAAAAGAGCCTCAGACATAAGAGTTTACTTTCATAAGCATTATGCTGTCTCTTCAGCTGGAGCTAAGTGCTTTGAAGACATGATAAGTTATGCTCATATCAGTTCAGTGAAGTAGGAACTATTATTATCATTGGCCTTGCTTAGAAAAGAAAGGAAGCCCAGAATGGTGAAGCAGTTTGTCAAAGTTACACACCTAGAAAGTGGTGGTGTTGGGCCTTGAGCCCAGGACAGTCTGTCTCTAACGCACAGGTGTCTAGTGGCTATTGTGAAAATTTGTGGCGACAGCAGTGATCACCCTAAACCTACCTCCGGCTAGGCACTTGGCAGGCCTCCAAAGCCAGTTCCCTATCTCCCCAGTGCTGTGCTGTCGTTGGCACATGATTAGTGAGAATTAGCAGTGGTTATGGCACTAACCACTATGGGAACTTGGGACAGGCTGAGGAGCTAGCCAGCAACAGTGCAGGCCCCAGAAGGCAGCAAGAACAGGTCAGGCCCCAGAAGGCAAGTGGGCTGTCCTTGGCCTTCCTCTCAGAAATGCTACTCAGGTGGAATGTGGAGGGTGGGAAAATCCTATAGCAGCTGTGGCCTTACCCTCCTCAGACTCCACCTCACCAGCTGAGACACAGACCTCCTGCCTGAGAACACAGCTCGGGTTCCTTTTCCTCTCCCACGATGGTTCTCATGCTGGTTGTGCCTTTAATCAGTAAGGACAGGCCAGTTCTCTCCTCTTCCTCTGGAATGGCCTGGACTGGCTTGGCCAAGATGGCTTCAAGACATCTTAAGGACAGACCAGGAGCCACCTACCTAGTGGGAAAGGCAGGAATTGGGGGGTGGCTGGGAGGAGGTGCTGTCAGTAAGAATGCCGAGAGTAGAAATAGTCGCTACCATTTTCTGAACCTTTACTTACTTATTTCAGGCAAGTGCCAGGCCCTGTGTGGGCTCAGTCCAGAGGAGGATCTAATTATCAGGTAATGGGGGATGGCAGTACAGGGGGGGTCTGAGTCAGGCTGGTACAGACAGGCAAGGAAGCAGGGCATTGCCAAGATAGGAACCCTCTAGGCTGGGGAGGGGAGCACCCTGAGCAAAAGGAGCAGTGGTGATTGTGGCCAGAGCAAAAAGCAAGTGAATGGAGCGGCAATAGGTGGGGAGGAGGTGCTGGGACCCAGGCAGAACCTCGTGTTCCCAAAAGGGTGTGGGTTAGAGACCCTGCCCCCCACCTGCAGGGGGGAAGCTTCATGAGCAGTGAAGCAGATCTGCAGGTGTCTTTCTCTCTATCTCCCTCTCTCCTCTCAATCTCTCTTTGTCCCATTTAATAAAAATAAAGGGAAGGGAGAAGCATAAATGGCCACAGGGAGTGGTAGATTTGTCGTGTTAGGACCGAGCCCCAGTGATAACCCTGGTGGCAATGAAACCAAAAAACAAAGTGGAGCCAAGATAGTGACTTAGAGACAATACCTGGTGTGAGTGTTGCAAAGAAGCTGCTTTCGACCTGGGATTCTCAGAGAGGCCACCAGGTTCCAGATGCTACCATGATGATGCCAACTGGACCTCCCTGGGAAGACTACCCCACCAATGTGTCCTGGAGCTCTGCTTCCCCAGAGCCCTGGCCCACTAGGGAAAGAGAGAGATAGGTTGGGAGTATGGATCAACTTGTCAACGCCCATGTTCCGTAGGGAAGCAATTACAGAAGCCAGACCTTCCACCTTCTACATCCCATAATGATCCTGGGTCCATACTCCCAGAGGGATAAAGAATAAGAAAGCTATTAGGAGAGGTGATGGGATACGGAGTTCTGGTGGTGGGAATTGTGTGGAGTTGTACCCCTCTTATCCTATGGTCTTGTCAGTGTTTCCTTTTATAAATAAATATATATTTTTTAGTTATTTATTTATTTATTTTTTATTTAAGAAAGGATAAATTAACAAAACCATAGGGTAGGAGGGGTATAATTCCACACAATTCCCACCACCCAATATCCGTATCCTATCCCCTCCCCTGATAGCTTTCTCATTCTCTATCCCTCTGGGAGCATGGACCCAGGGTTGTTGTGGGTTGTAGAAGGTGGAAGGTCTGGCTTCTGTAATTGCTTCCCCACAGAACATGGATATTGACTGGTCGGTCCATACTCCCAGTCTGCCTCTCTCTTTCACTAGTAGGGTGGGTCTCTGGGGAAGCAGAACTCCAGGACACATTGGTGGGGTCTTCAGTCCAGGGAAGCCTGGCCGGCATCCTGATAGCATCTGGAACCTGGTGGTTGAAAAGAGAGTTAACATACAAAGCCAAACAAATTGTTGAGCAATCATGGACCCAAAGGTTGGAATAGTGGAGAGGAAGTGTTGGGGGGGTGCTCACTGTAAACTCTAGTGTACTTCTGCTTTCAGGTATATATTTTGCACTTGTTTATGGATACGTGTGAACATATGCTCTCTCTCACAGAACCTGGTGTATATCTAGGTTTTGGGATTTTGTTAGAAAGTGATCCACCTGGGATGGAATTAGAGAATGCTATGAAAGGAAAGGTCTCACCGGAGTAATGAAGCTGAAGGGTTGTCATTCCACACCTGAAGTCTCTGGACACAGTCTGAGCTGAAGCATGTTGAGGTGGCAATCGTTGCATTGAGTAGGTTGCGATCGGCTGATGCAATATTATTTGATATGGATTGGGAGAGGCATGTGGGAAAGTGGGCCCTATCGTAAGGTCCAGGACTGGGAGAAATATAGGCTCTATAGTGGAGATGTGAGGTTCCTGCTGTCTTAGGGTTCAAAAGACAATGGATAGTTAATGTTATCATCACATTATTTGGTAATTGGGTTAACTTTGAAAAGTCCTTTTGTTAGGGTTTGCTGTATAGTACCCAGTATCTTGTAAATAGCTGTGCCACTGGTTGCCTCTGATCTACTTGGTCTAGGCTTTTGAGAGAGTCCGCATATCAAATACACAGCCTATATATTAAGAAGACTCAGTCTGTGTTTTAAAAACTTTGAGGCATACAATTAATTTCCCCCCTCTCATATTAATTAACTAGTGATTTATATGACTACACTTTACTAGGAGTGTACATAAACACCATTCCCACCACCAAAAGACTGTGTCCCATCCCACCCACCCACCCCCAACCCCCACCGGCCCAGGAAGCTGCATGTCTACCCCTCACCACAGGGTTTTTACTTTGGTACTCTATATAAATAAATATTTTTTAAAAACAGATAAACAGGGGAGTCGGGCTGTAGCGCAGCGGGTTAAGCGCAGGTGGCACAAAGCACAAGGACTGGCATAAGGATCCCTGTTCGAACCCCGGCTCCCCACCTGCAGGGGAGTCGCTTCACAGGCGGTGAAGCAGGTCTGCAGGTGTCTACCTTTCTCTCCTCCTCTCTGTCTTCCCCTCCTCTCTCCATTACTCTCTGTCCTATCCAACAACGACAACAACAATAATAACTACAACAATAAAACAGCAAGAGCAACAAAAGGGAATAAAATAAAAATAAAATATTTTTAAAAATTTTTTAAAAAAGAAAAAAAACAAAAAAACAGATAAACAGAAAACTAACCTCAGGTTCCAGGCTGAGGAGCTGGAGCTTTGTCCTTGGAGTGAGGGAGGGGAGCTATAGGAGACATTAAGCAAAAGGATCAAAGACAGAGAGCAGGTTTGCGTGGTGACCTGTGACTTATAAAGCACTCTCAGAGGTACAAAATCAGGTGGAAACCTCAGATCAGTCCCTGGAATTAGCCATTTGACAGGTTAGCAAACAGACTCGGGATGGTTCTAAACACGGCCTAGGCTGCAGAGCAGGTAAAAACACAGGTCTTTGGCCTCTAGACTCTAAAACTCAGGGCCTGCTGGGAGGAAGAGGCAGATATGTCCTTCCACTCCTGGCTTCTCCAGTTCAGCTGTGTTGAAGAGTGTGAGATGATCCACTGAGTCCACGTCCCAGACACTGCTGCTCACCAAGAATATGACGTCTAGTGAGAAGGGTGGACCCTCACTGAACTCCAGCTTTGTGCTGGTTATCTGGGTCAGAGAGACCAGACAGAAAACAACACCACAGGCACTGCCTCTCATGTCTAACACCAATAGGAGTTGCAATATTAGCATCTAATATTCTAGACTGACAACCTGGTACCCCAGGTTCCAGCATACACTAGAGAGGTAGAAGGGACCCAGAAAGAGAGAACTGAGGGATTGCTGGCTTGGACCCAAACATCATGGTGACCTTGAGCAAGGCAGACCCTTCTGGAAACCTCTGTGGAACTGTTGCCAAGTGAGAGGGCTACACCAGAAAAGGGACTTTAATTCCTCAGCAAGTAGGGGAGGGACTTGGCCTGAGGAGTTTCACAAGCACTGCAGGAAGCTCAAAAAGCACACCTGATGGGAAACAATAAAATTAGCAAGATCCTTTTTAAAATTCAGTCCAACAAGTTCAACATAGCATGCATGCACCGGGCACACAGGACTGCAGGTGTTTTTCTGCAGCTTTGGGGTGCATTGGTGTACAAACACCAGGTAAACAAGCACAGTTTCCTGGAGTTAGAGGCATTGCAGACAACTGCAAGAAGAAGAGACAGTTTGAAAAGTGACAGGATTGGACAGCATGGGCCAGGCGGGGACTGGCTCCGGGCAGGCTGCCCCCGATTAGGCCACTGTCACCAAAGAGAGGGAGCCCAGTGCCAACACACCTGCTCACTTCTTCACCCATCCACACCCAAGTATAGGTTTGTTTTATTATTTAAATGTGTGCATGTGTGTAAGAGAGACAGGAAAAGAGAGAGAGAGAGAGAGATGGAGAGAGAGAGAGAGAGAGCTCAAAGCAGTGCTCCACCATTTATGACAGCCTATCTACCTTTTTTTTTTTTTAACATGATGTTAGGGATTGACCTCAGGGCCTCACACATGCAAGGCCTGTGCTCTACTGCTGAGCCACCTCCCTGCCCCCTCCCCAAAGTTTTTGTTCCTCACAATTGTATATTTGTTAATTTATTTTGTCTAAAGGGTATAAAAACAGGTATATAGTTCACCTGATAAGGTATGTGCTTTGCCACATGCAGGCCCAGGCTCAAGCCCGAAGTGCCACCATCACCCAAGGATGCAGCAGCTCATGGAGCAATGTGCCAGAGGACAGACCCTCTCAGATAACAGTCCCTGAATCCCACACTTACAGAGTACCCATACCAAGCTTTGCTGAGTACAGCAAAGAAAAAGTATAGCTCCTGTCCCCTGTGGGCTCCAGCCTGAGGCAGAATGGAAAGGTAGAGACTAACTTATGCTCAGAAAACTCTAGCAACAGCGACATGCTGTGTGGGACCCCTCAGGGCTCCTCCCAGAGGCTGGTGTGTGAGCACACATGGCAGGGTTCAGTGGGCCACCAACAGGGGGACCCTGTGGTGATCAGTTCATGTCTCTATCAGGCTTTGCAAAGAATAAATGCATACCTGTCCAATGTGCCATAAATGTGCTTGGGCTTCTTGCATGTTAAATGGGGAATAATAATATGGAGACTGGGTGAGGAGGTGGCTGTTGGGTGAAGTGCTTGCCTGTCATATGTGATGCTCTGGGTTTGATCCCCATACAAGAGCAGCAAGAGCTCCATGAATGGCAGAGTGCTCTCTTTCTCTCTCTCTCTCTCTCTCTCTCTCTCTCTCTCTCTGTCTCCTTTCCTTCTCCCATTCTAAAAATAAAAAAGGAGTTGGGCCAAGGAAGTAGTTCAATGACAGCATTCATATGTGTGGTCCTGGGTACACTCTCTAGCAATAGCAACATCTGACCAGAGTACCATGCAACTCTGACTATTGGTGGTGTCAGGAAGTGAGCCCCAGGACCTCCTGCATACATATCCTATGTGCTACTGATGAGCTCTCTCCCCAGCACTGATCCAGTAAGAATAGTCACTAGGGAAACGTAGAAACAGGTTGGGGGTATGGGTTGGCCTGCCAACGCCCATGTCCAGCGGAGAAGAAATTATAGAAGCCAGACCTTCCATCCTCTGCACCCCATAAAGAATTTAGTCCAGATCCCAAAAGGGATAAATGTTAGGGGAAGACAACCAGAGGGCTCTGAACTCCAACTCCACCAGGACCAGGAGAGAGAAGGGGTGGGGGTGTGGAAAAAGAACACTCAGAAGTAGTAGCTGTAACTTAGAAAGGAAGAGAAGGCAGGTGCATAGGGGAAAAAAATTAGCAAATATCTAAAAATCCAGATAGATAATTATAGAAATAATAGTCAACACATATCTCTGATCTTGGGAGAACTAACACAGTTTCCAATGGAGGGAATCAGGATACAAAACTCTAGTTGTGGGAGAGGTATGAAATTACAGCGCTGTTATCTTATAATTTTCTTAATCAATATTAAATCACTAATAATAAAAAAATAAGAACAGTGGTGGAGGGAGAGAGCTCATCATTAGCACAGGGTATGGATGTAAGAGGTCCTGGGTTCAATTCCCGATACCAACAGCCAGAGCTGCATGATGTTCTAGTCAAATGCTGCAGCTGCTGTTAGAGGGCTCCCAGAGGCAACACCCACCCACCTCCAAGACACTCACTCCCCTTCCTTGACCTCTGACCCACTACAGCAGCACTCGCCCAGCCCCCCACTACAGTATCAAGTGTGCCACCAGGTCAGACTTGTTGAAAGGAACATACTAGTTGGTAGATGTGACAGTGTCTCCAAAGCTTGGGATAGAACCCAAGACTGTATGCCTGAGGTCTGGTTTAATACCCAGCAATCAATCACTAATTTTTTATCATATATTTATGAATGAGAGAGGGACAGAGAGCCAGAGCTTCATTCTGGCACATGGGGTGCCAAGGATCAAACTCCAGGCCCCATTTTTTGAATCCACTGCTTTAGCCACTGTGACACCTTCTGGGCCCCAATTCATCAAAACTCTTTTATGTTCTGCAGATCTGAGTTGTTACTATTATTGCAATGGGTGATCAATGTCTAAGGGTGCCAACTCTAGCAAATTAAATTGAGGACACCTAGTTAAACTTGAATTTTAAATAGACAACAACAATTTGTTTAGTGTCAGGAAAGCCCACACAATATTGGGGAATATAAAAGGAAGGCAAGTTTTCACCTCAGCCCTCTTAGAGATTTTGAACAAAGAATTAAATTGATGGAAAACATACAGGCAGAATCAGGTGGTGGTGCACCTGGTTGAGTGTACATCATCTTGTAATGCACAAGAGGTGGGTTCAAGCTCCTGGTCCCCACCTTCAATGGGAGGGGGGCTTCATAAGCAGTGAAGCAGTGTCACGGTTTTCCCTCTCCCCCTCTCTATCTCCTCCTTCCCATTCAACGCCTCTCTGTCTCTGTCCAAAAACAAAGCAAAAAGCAAAGAAAACAAGAGACTAAAGAGACTAGTAGGATGGACACACACACACACACACACACACACACACACTCACTCACTCACCCTCTACAACACACAACCGTTCTCATAAGGAACCTGAGACTCAAGAAATAATGAAAACAGGAGTTAGCACAGTGGTTATGCAGAAAGACTCATACTGGAGGTATTGAAGGTGCCAGACTCAATCCCCAGCACCATCATAAACCAGAGCTAAGCAGTGTTCTGGTAAATAAAATAATAATAATAATAATTGATGAAACCGACCTTTCTGTGCCTTTATATTTGAGTGGACAAAGGCAACTATGGGAAAGTGAGCAAGTATTTGAGAAGTGTGCTTGTGTAAGTGTGTCCTGCAGGGCCACAGAACACTGCTCCCCACCCCCGTGCCCCCCAAACACAGCACTCTGACATGAGGATAAGTATGCACTAAAGGCACTTGGAAAAGAGCAGGTGCAAGAAGGGCTCTCGGAGTTCTTCCTTTCTTTGTGCAAACAGGAGTATAAAACTCTCGCGAAAGGTGTCCTCCTTATGCCAAGAAAAGTAGAAGGAAAACATTCTTGTAAGGCTTGTCAAAGCCGAGAGACACCTCTACAGACAGATCAGGAATTGTCACCAGAAAACTATACATTTGAACCCCTGAGATTGGCTGCTTAAGAAAAAAGGTCTTCAACCCAGTTCCTTCTGGATGCTAACTCTTGGCATCTGCTGCTATTTGGCAGAAGAAATGACCACCTGAGAGGTACTGCTTTGTCTTTGTCCTGGAAAAACAGCCTTATCTACTGTGGTGATCTCTGTTCCTTAGAGAGCTAAAGACCCACATGATAAATGAGCCTTAGTATTTATACCAAGGGGAAAACAATCTCTGAACAACTTAATATATTTCCTTTTGCCAAATAATGGTAGTTGTATGACCCATTCTCTCTCTCTCTCTTTTTGCCTTGGCCACCAGGAAACACAGTCATATTTATAATGATCCATTATGGAAAAAAATGTAACTAGGATAGTTGCTATCTAACATCTTTTGTTAAGAAAATATTTATGTATGAGTGACAGGGAGAGAGAGAGAAACAGAGCTGCACATGCAATGCCAGGAATACGACGCAGAAGTGCATTCTTGTGAGTCCAGTGTTTTATCCATTATACCATGTCCTGGGCTGTACCAACTTCATAAAACAATTTGACTATTTAAATAAAGACAACAATGAGATAGCACTTCACTCCTGTGAGAATGTCATCTGTCAGAAAAGGGAACAGCAGCAAATGCTGGAGAGGTTGTGGGGTCAAAGGAACCCTCCTACACTGTTGGTGGAAATATCAATTGGTCCAACCTCTGTGGAGAACAGTCTGGAGAACTCTCAGAAGGCTAGAAGTGGACCTACCCTATGATCCTGCAATTCCTCTCCTGGGGATATATCCTAAGGAACCCAACACACCCATCCAAAAAGATCTGTGTACACATATGTTCTTAGCAGCACAATTTGTAATAGCCAAAACCTGGAAGCAACCCATGTGTCCAACAACAGATGAGTGGCTGAGCAACTTGTGGTCTATATACACAATGGAATACTACTCAACTATTAAAAATGGTGACTTCACTGTTTTCAGCCAATTTTGGATGGAGCTTGAAAAATCCATGTTAAGTGAAATAAGTCAGAAACAGAAGGATGAATACGGGATGATCTCACTCTCAGGCAGAAGTTGAAAAACAAGATCATAAGAGAAAACACAAGGAGAACCTGAACTGGAATTGGCGTATTGCACCAAAGTAAAAGACTCTGGGGTGCGGGGGGAGAATACAGGTCCAAGAAGGATGACAGAGGACCTAGTGGGGGTTGTATTGTTATATGGAAAACTGGGAAATGTTATGCATGTACAAACTAGTGTACTTACTATCGAATGTAAAACATTAATTCCCCAATAAAGAATTTTTTTAAAAATTGACTTTTTTTTAAGAAGGAGCAAGAGAAAGAAAAACACCATAGCACCACTCACTGCCCACAGAGCTCCCCACAGTGCTGTCTATGATGCTCCCATGTTGTATTAGGGCTCAAACCCAGGGTCTCATGCAGAGCAAGACATGTGCTTTACTAGATGAACTTTCTAGATCCCCTCACCTCATTTTAGCTCCTTTTCTCCCTCATCATCAAGGTCTCTCCAATTCTCTTTTTTAATGTGCTAATTCTAGCTTAACAAAATTATGTGCTTAATTGAAAGCCACAGGAGCTATCTCAAAATCTTCTGGTAGCAGGTGGTATGTAATTAATAGTCACCCCCACCCCCCATTTTTGACAGGAGAAAATGTAAATCCTCTAGAGATTGAATCACTCCCATCACTCTGTTAATTAGCACTTCTGTGCACAGGTGATTCTGACACTCTTAGTATCCTCAGAATTGTATTTCTTTTTGAGACCCTGCTGCCCAGATCTTAGTCAGGTAGGCAGTAGGTGCTCAGTGAAAGTACACTGGTTAGGCAACCCACAGGACGGTGCAGTGGAAAAAGCATTCGACTCTCCAGCATGAAGTCCCGAGTTCGATCTCCAGCACAATGTCCCAGAATGATGCTATGGTTCTTTCCCTCCTCTCCCTCTCTCATTTGATAAATAAATAATGGGGGGGGAGTTGATTTGGAGTGGTGAGACCCTCGTGATGACAACAACAACAAAAATAGATTAAATAAAAGTTATATTGGTAAGGGCCAGAGGTGGTCAGAAGTGGAACAAAGCTTTGCACAGTGGGGCCCTGGCTTGGACCCCCACCCACCCCCATACATAGAAAAATGACAGAACTGTATTCTCTCAGTTAAAAAACATTTTAATAGTTCTTTTCTTCTTTAATTTTCTTTTATTTTTATTATTTTTAAATTTTCTTTATTGGGGGATTAATGTTTTACAGTCACCAGTAAATACACTAGTTTGTACATGCATAACATTTCTCGGTTTTCCACATACCAATACAACCCCCACTAGGTCCTCTGTCATTCTTTTCCAGGACCTGTACTCTCCCCCCCAACCCACCCCAGAGTCTTTTACTTTGGTACAGTACACCAACTCCAGTTCAGGTTCTACTTGTGTTTTCTCTTCTGATTTTGTTTTTCAACTTCTGCCTGTGAGAAGAAAATGAGTTGAAGTGAAATAAAAATCCCTAGCTTGAGTCTTATAAATACAAATAAATAAATAAATCACGGGACAGTGGAGTACCACACTGAAATTTTAAAAAAGATTAGAATGTGGCTTTTGGAACTAAGTAGATGGGACTGGCAGTGATCATGCTTAGTGACGTAAGTGAGAAAGTGAACGACAGCTGTGGGATGATTTCACTCATACATGGAATATAGAGAACTGAAATGCATGAACTTTAAAAAAGAAAAAAATATATATATAACCAGCCCTTATCTATGACCTTGGGAGAACTATGGTGGTTACCATTGTCAGGGGGTATGGTCACAGAATTTTGTTGGTAGGAGTGGTATAGAATTATATCTTATAAATCATCTTATCTTGTAAATCACTAATACAAATACACACACACATGTAAGACATGGGTTGTCAGCTCTTTTTTGAAGGAAAAAAGAAAGGGACATCTTTTGTAAGAATCAAGGCCTGGCAGGTGGTAGGTGAAGGGACTGAGCAGCAGGGCCCAGCCTCAGCCTCTGTCTCACCAGCCACGCCTCACCAGGCCTCCATCACACAGGATGCCCTGGGCTGGGACCAGGCCTCCAGCCGCCTCACGTGATCACCACACTGCCTCCACCCTTGTGCCTGGCCCAGTCAGCTCTCAGATCTTTCTGAGTCTGCCTCTGGGTGGAGACTGGTGTGGCCAGTGTCCCTGGGTCAGGATGCCCTGGAGGGAAAAGGCATCACCTTCTGAACTTGTGCAGTTCACATTGTAGGCTGCTGGGAGGAGCGGGAGGAGGGTGGGAGGAGGGTGGGAGGCGGGCAGGAGGAGGAAAGGGGGGAGGAGAAGTAAGGAGCTAGGGGCGGGATCATGGGGGAGGGGCAGGAGGAGGAGGGGGAAGAAGAAGGATGGGAGGAGGGGGAAGTGGAGGGGAGGAGACAGAGGCCACTTCTCTGCTCAACTGTGTTGGATGGAGGGGACAGCAGAGGCTGACAGGGTCACTTCCCACCCACGAGTGAAAGAGAGGGAGGGGTCTAGCTGGGCTGCGCAGGTGGGCTGAAGGGGCGGCGCTTCCTCTGCAGGCTGGTGTAGGAGCAGGAGGCATATTCTTGCAGCTCTGCTGGTCCTGGCCTCTGCATGTGTGAGGTGCTTGCTTGACCCAGTTCCTTTCAAAAGGTCCATTCCATAGGGATGGTGGCAGCTCACACCGTGAAGGCCACTCTAAAGTCACAGCAAGGGCAGGGAGCGCCACCATTCAAGCGGAGGCAAGGTTGCCACACCCCTCCTCTCTCCTCCACTGGCAGAGCTGCCAGTTGGAGTAAAACATGACTGGTGTAGGGGCTCTGAAGTTGCTGGATGCTCCTGCCCACTTTTTTTTTTTTAAGAACTTTCAATTTTCTTTTGAAGCATTTCCAGAAATTTTCTATTTAGTTAGAAACAGAGAAAGCAGAAAGAGAATGAAAAAGACCACAACACTGAAGCTGCCTTCATGGCAGTGAGGGCCAGGCCCAAAGCTAGTCACACACATGGCGAAACAACGCACTACCCAAATGATCTATTTTGCCTCGTACCTAAGTATTAAAATGGCCGGGAAGGTGGCATGGTGGTGGAGCTTAGGACTTGCATGTGTGAGACACCCCTCCCCCCAATTCAATCCCCAGCCTTGCATATGCCAGAGTGTGCTCTGACCATTCTCTCTCCCCCCTCCATTCTCTCTCCAAATGCCATTTAAAAAAATAAATATTGAGAAGCTATCAGTCAAGCTAAGAAAAAAAAAAGTTGAAGTATTTTCTAGCAGACTACCCTGAGGATATACACTCTCCTACAACAAACATCTTTTAATGCTGTGAAGTTATGGTTATTACCTAGCCGGACTGGACAAAGCATCAGAAGACGTGATCATTGCCCTCACCTGTGTACTCTAATGGGCTGCCAGTGGTTGGGTGAGTAATGAATGTGTACCTAATTAGACCTAATTCATACATGATTACATGCTTATTCAATAAAACCTATTTTCTTGCCTTTGTCACAGGAAGTTCACCAATTATATGGTCATAATCAAGATTTCCATGTAGTTTGAGTTCAGCTAAGAATCATGCCAATTAGACAACCTTCCCCGAGACACGACAGCTCCTTTTTTTTTTTTTAATTATTACTATTAACTTCAATTTGGAAGAAACTTCACTCTGTAGAGACTAGAAACCAGGAATAGGACTCTTAAAGTAGTATTCATGTTCAGAACAGAACCACAATTTTTTTCTGCCGTGTACCACCAGGACAGTGGTATGTAATTCATAACCACTGCCCCAGCAAATTGCAAAATGCTTTTAGTTCCCACTGTTAGGCCTAGTATCTTGAGACTTTTTTTCTTCTTTTTTTTTTTTTGCCTCCAGGGTTATTGCTGGGACTTGGTGCTATGAATTCACTGCTCTGGTGGCCATCTTTTTTCCATTGCTGTTGTTGTTGCTGCTGCTGTTGTTGGATAGGACAGAGAGAAGTTGAGAGAACAGGGGAAGATAGAGAAGAGGACAGAAAGATAGACACCTGCAGACCTGCTTCATCACTTGTGAAGTCACACACACACACACACACACACACACACACACACACACACACCCCGCCCGGAGGTAGGGAGAGCCGAGGGCTTGAACCGGGATCCTTTCTTCAGTCCTTGCACTTTGTGTCATATGCATTACCACCTGGCGCCCTCTTAAAATCTTCTTAAAGCAATGTCCAGATCTAGAGAACATCAGTTCTCCTTTTTTTTTTTCTTTATGTCAGAACTCCTTTAAGCTCTTAAAAACTTGTTGAGGTGGTGCAGTGGCTGGGCCACGAGGTCCTGGGTTCCAGGCATGGTCCAGAGGTCCAAAGCACGAGATCCTGGTTTCCATCCCCAGGACCAGAGTGGTTGAACTCTGGTTCTCTCTCTCTTTCCCTACCTCTCTCTCTCTCTTTCTCTCTCTCCCCCCTCTCTTTCTTTCTCTCCTCTCTTTTCTCTTTCTCTCTCTCTCCCCCCACTCCTTTCTCTTTTTCTCTCTCACTCCTGGTAAATAAATATGGAAAAAAAAAGGACTAGGTGTGGCACCTAGATCAAGCTTCCAGTCCCCACCTGCAGTAGGGAAGCTTCATGAATGGTGGAGTGGTGCTGCAGATGACTCTCCTCCTCTGTCTCTAGCTATTTCTCTCCTTCTCTCTCTCTCTCTCTCTCTCTCAGAAAAAGAAATGGTCACTGGGAGCAGTGGAGTCATTGTGCAAGCACAGAGTCCCAGTGATAATCTTGGTGACAGAGTCTTGCTTATATAAATCTTTTTTTTTTTTAACCAGAACACTGCTCAGCTCTGGTTTATGTCAGTGCAGGGGATTAAACCTGAGACTTCGGGGCCTCAGGCATGAGAGTCTCTCTGAATAGCCATTATGCTATTTACCAACCCCCCTTATGTAAATCTGAATTATCAATATATATCATATTGATAATTAATTGATAATTAATGGAGGGGTGGCATAATGCTTATGAAGAAAGCTTTCATGCCTGAAGCTTCAAAGTCCTAAGTTCACTACCCTGACCACCATAAGCTAGAGCTGAGCAGCGCTCTGGAGTCTCTCTCTCAATATATATACATTGTTAAAATAAAACAAAATACATTTAAAAAATTAAAAATTGAGGCTGAGTGCACCATGCTTAAGGACCAGTTCAAACCCCTGTCCCCACCTGCAAGGGAAACTCCATGAGTGATGAAGCAGTGCTGCAGGTACCTCTCTTTCTCTCTCCGCTCTCAATTTCTTTCTGTCCTATCAAATAAAAGAACAGAAAAAGGGGAGGAAAGGGCTGTTGGGAGCAGTGGATTCGTTGTGCAAGCACCGCACCCTAATGACAACCCTGCTGGCCATAAAATAAATTAAATTTAATCAAACCATTTGAAAAAATTCAAATGTAGGGTCCAAGTGGTGGTGCACCTGGTTGAGCGCATATGTTACAGTGCACAAGGACTAGGGTTCGAGCCCCACTCCTCACCTGCAGGGAGAAAGCTTCCCAAGTGTCGGAGCAGGGCTGCAGGTGTGTGTCTCTCTGTCTCTCTCCCTCTCTGTCGCCACCTCCCCTCTCAATTTCCGGCTGTCTCTAGCCCACAAATAAATAAAGATAATAAAAGAGTAAAAAAAAAGTTGCAACTTTTTTTAAAGATAACTTCCATTTAAAAACCAAAAAATTTCAAACATAACATTTTTAATGTAGTGCCAGGGGATGAACCCACAACCACACAAATGCCATACCATTGAATTGCTCGATTTTTATTCTATTTTTTAAAAATATTTATTTGTCTATTCCCTTTTGTTGCCCTTGGGTTTTTTTTGTTGTTGTTGTTGTAGTTATTATTGTTGTTGTTATTGATGTCGTCATTATTGGATAGGACAGAGAGAAATGGAGAGAGGAGGGGAAGACAGAGAGGGGGAGAGAAAGATAGACACCTGCAGACCTGCTTCACCACTTGTAAGCGACCCTCCCCCCACCCCTCTTGCAGGTGGAGAGCCGGGGGCTCGAACTGGGATCCTTATGCCAGTCCTTCCACTTTGCGCCACATGAGTTTAACCCTCTGCGCTACCGCCCAACTGCCTTTATTCAATTTTTTAAGAGAGAGAGGGAGGAAGAGAGAGATTCTCCTTCACCACACTGCTCCAGCATCCACAGAGCCCGCCTCCTACCCCAGTACTGTCCACAGTGCTCCCATGTGGCGCTGGGGTTACCCATGAGCCACCTCTCTGTTCCTAAAGCTGAAGCCTCTTTATTTTTATTTTTTATTTTTTTATTTTTAAGTTTTTAATTTATTTAGAAAAGGAGACATTAACAAAACCGTAGGATAAGAGGGGTACAACTCCACACAGTTCCCACCACCAGAACTCTGTATCCCATCCCCTCCTCTGATAGCTTTCCCATTCTCTATCCCTCTGGGAGTATGGACCCAAGGTCATTGTGGGATGCAGAAAGTGGAAGGTCTGGCTTCTGTAATTGCTTCCCCACTGAACATGGGCGTTGACTGGTCGATCCATACTCCCAGTCTGCCTCTCTCTTTCCCTAGTAGGTTGGGGGTCTGGGGAAGCGGAACTCCAGGACACGTTGGTGGGGTTGTCTGTCCAGGGAAGTCGGGTCAGCATCCTGTAGCATCTGGAACCTGGTGGCTAAAAAGAGAGTTAACATACAAAGCCAAACAAATTGTTGAGCAATTATGGACCTAAAGGCTGGAATAGTGCAGATGAAGTGTTGGGGGGTACTCACTGCAGACTATTGTGTACTTTTGCTTTCAGGTATATATTTTGCCCTAGTTTATGGATATGTGTGAACATATGCTCTATCTCAGGGGACCTGGTCTATTTCTAGGTTTTGGGACTTTGTTAGGAAGTAAACCTCCAGGAATGGAATTAGAGAATACTATGAAAGGAAAGGTCTCACCCAAGTAATGAGGGTGAAGGGTTGACATTCCACACCTGAAGTCTCTGGACACAATCTGAAGTGAAGCATGCTGAGGTGGTACTCGTTGCGTTGATTAGGTTGGGATTGGTGGGTGCAATATTATTTGGTGTGAATTAAGAGAAGCATGCAGGAAAGTGCACCCCACCCTAAGGTTCCAGGACTGGGGGAAATAAAGGCTCTATAGTGGAAATGTGAGGTTCCTGCTGTCTTAGGGTTCAAAAAGACAATAGATAGTTATTGTTATCATCACATTATTTGGTAACTGGGTTAACTTTGAAAAATCCCTTTGTTAGAATTTGCTGTATCATACACAACATCACCATAATTTATGTCCTTTGACATTATTTGTATATAGCTGTGCCACCGGTTGCTTCTGTTCTCCCTGGTCTAGGCTTTTGAGAGAGTCAACATATCAAAGACTCAGCCTATGTATTTAAAAAGACTCAGTCTGTGCTTTAAAAAGTTTGAGACATTCAGTCAATTTTTCCCCTCATATTAATGAAATTGTGATTTATATGACTACACTTTACTAGGAGTGTACATAAACACCATTCCCACCACCAAAAGACTATGTCCCATCCCACCCACCCCACCCCACCCCGCCACCCCAGGAAGCCGAATATCCACCCTCACCCTCACCCCAGGGTTTTTACTTTGGTGCCCTACTCCAGATTTAGTCAGATCCTGCTTTTAGTTTCCCTTTCTGTTCTTCTGTCTCAACTTCTGTTGATGAGTGGGATCATCCCACAGTCATCTTTATCTTTCTGACTTAGCTCACTTAACGTAATTCTTTCTAGCTCCATCCAAGATGGGTCAGAGAAGGTGGGTTCATTGTTCTTAATAGCGGCATAGTATTTCATTGTGTATATATACCACAGCTTTCTCAGCCACTCATCTGTTGTTGGGCACCTGGGTTGTTTCCAGGTTTTAGCTATTACGAATTGTGCTATGAACATAGGTGTACAAATATCTTTTTGGTTGGGTGTTATGGAGTCCTTGGGGTATATCCCCAGGAGAGGAATTACTGGGTTATATGGAAGGTCCATGTCTAGCCTTGTGAGAGTTCTCCAGACTGCTCTCCACAGAGGCTGGACCAATTTACATTCCCACCAGCAGTGCAGAAGGGTTCCTCTGTCCCCACAGCCTCTCCAGCATTTGTTGCTGCTGTCCTTTTTGATGTATGCCATTCTCACAGGAGTGAGGTGGTATCTCAATATTGTCTTTATTTGCATTTCTCTGACAATCAGCGACCTGGAGCAGTTTTTCACGTGTTTGTTAGCCTTTTGGATCTCTTCTGTAGTGAATATTCTGTTCATATCCTTTGCCCATTTATAGATGGGGTCATTTGCTTTTTTGTTGCTAAGTTTGTGAGCTCTTTGTATATTTTGGTGACTAGTCTCTTGTCTGATGTATGGCATGTAAAGATCTTCTCCCATTCTGTGAGGGGTCTCCTTGTTGGTGTGATAGTTTCTTTGGCTGTGCAGAAGCTTTTCAATTTGATGTAGTCCCATTGCTTTGTTTCTGCTTTAGTCTTCCTTGCAATTGGGTTTGTATCATCAAAGATGTCCTTGAGGTTTAGTGGGAAAGTGTTCCACTAATGTTTTCCTCTAAGTATTTGATAGTTTCTGGTCTCACATCCATGCCCTTGACCTATTTGGAGTTGATTTTTGTTTCTGGTGAGATAAGGTGGTTCAGTTTCATTCTTCTGCATATTTCGACCCAGTTTTCCCAGCACCATTTATTGAAGAGAAGCTGAAGCTTCTTAAAGGACGGTACACAAGGACACTTCAGCCAGCAGGGTTATGATGACATCACCTGTCAAGCAGCCTCGAAACAGTCTACACCTGCAAGAGAATTAGCATGAAAAGGGCAAAGGATGCTCTAGCCTTATTGTGAAAACAATTTTGACCTGCTTTCATAGCCTCTGTGAAAGAACTCAGGCATCTCTGAGTCACACTTAGAGAACTGCCATTGTAGACCCATGTAAAGAGCTGGTGACGTGTTACACCAAAACCTGCAAATTCACACACAGAAGAGCTATGAGAGAGGGGCTGGGCAGTGACACACCAAGCTGAGTGCACAAGGACCCAAGTTTAAGCTCCTAGTCCCCAACTGCAAGGGGAAAACTTTGCAAGTTAAAAACAGTGCCACAAGTGTCTCTCTGTTTCTCTCCCTATCTTCCCTTCCCCCTTGATTTCTGTCTGTCTCTATCCAGCAAGAATAAATAACATATAAAAAAGAGCTCTACGAGTGAGTTTTATGGAACACTCCTCTGCTGCTACATGCAACATGGGCAGATACAGCACTGATTCTGGGGCACACATGGAACTATAAACTGTACCACAAATAGAAGCAAGAAAGTGGGCTGGGGAGTCGGGTGGTAGCGCAGCAGGTTAAGCGCAGGTGGTGCAAAGCACAAGGACCGGCATAAGGATCCTGGTTCGAGCCCCCGGTTCCCCACCTGCAGGGGAGTCGCTTCACAGGCGGTGAAGCAGGTCTGCAGGTGTCTATCTTTCTCTCTCCCTCTCTGTCTTCCCCTCCTCTCTCCATTTTTCTCTGTCCTATCCAACAACGACAACATCAATAACTACAACAATTTAACAAAAGGGCAACAAAAAGGAATAAATTGATAAAGTTTTTTTTTAAAGCATACAAAAAGAGAGTAGACTGGAGACATACAGCTCACCTGTATGCCTTCCCATGGATGTGGCCCAAGCCAGAGCTCGAGCACCACACAGCAGCGCCACGCCACTGGAGGAAGCTCTTGGTCTGTTGTGTCTCCCCACGCCATTCTCTGTATCTCTATCTGGGTGAAAATTCAGCCCAGGAGCAGCAAAACTATGCAGGGATGAAGCTCCAGTTACTCAAAAAAAGAAAACAAAAGGAAAGAGAGAGAGAAGGAAAGGAAAAAAGAAAAGGGGGGGATAGGAAGGAGCGGAGGGAGAAAAAAAAGGAAGAAAGAAAGAGGTTCAATCAGTCCAGTAGATATCTCCCATGTGGTCAACCCGGGTTCAAACCCTGGCACCGCATGGGAGTGCCATAACACCAGGGGAAGCTCAGTGCTGTGTTGCCTTTCCCTCTCTCTGCCCCTCTCTATTTGAAATTAAAAGTGACTTGTGTTTAAACAGGGCTCCAAATTCCTTCTTTTGTATGTAACTATCCAGCCGTTGCATTTCTTGAAAAGATTACTTCCTCACTGAATTGTCCTATCACACCTGCAGAAAATCGATGCATGCACCCCCCCTCGGTGGTGGAGCACCTGGTTAAGTGTACATGTTACAATGTACAGGGACCAGGGTTCAAGCCCCCAGTTCCCACCTACAGGGAGAAAGCTTTGTAAAAGGTGAAGCAGTGTTGCAGGTGTCTCTCTATCTCTCTCCCTCTCTATCTCCTTCTTCCCTCTTGATTTCTATCTCTGTCCAATAAATAAAGATTTTAAAAAATTGAAAATAACCCCCCATAAATAGAAGGATTTAGCTCTAAACTGAGAAGCTGGTTGCATCCATCTATTGTATCTTTCCTATGCCAGCATCGCAGTCTTGACCCTTGTTAAGTACCCCTGGACACTGTTGTCAGTTTCAGTCAGTAAGCCTGCCCCCCTCCAACGCTGTTCTTTTTCAAGATTGTTTAAGACACTCTGAAGAACTTATAGAAGGGAAAACACATATTACTATTGATAAGACAATCTGTACCCAATTTATCTCAACCCCAAAACCACCTCCTGTGGGGACTTGCCCCAGACGCTCCGTTCAGGTTGTGACTTCCTCTAGACGTTTTGTTAGTGGTCTTCTCACAACCTCTTCTGCTCTCACCAGTCTCACAAGCCATGTTGCTTCCCCCTGGCAGGGAGCCAAGGATGATGGCAGGGCCCCATGTATGCTGAATGAATACATGAACGAGTGGACAAATAATTTAATGCTATTGAGTCATCTGCAGAGTTCATATTCTGATCAGAACCTAGGCAAAGCTTAGGTTACAACAAAAGGGCTTAGGAAATGCATTCATTAAATTCACGGCTACACCTTTATTGACAAGTATCGTCATGTGTTGTTCCACCTGAGGTCTCCTTGGTTTATTAGCGTCATTATCGTGTTTGTCAATAAGAGAAAAATGTGCCCAAATGACTGCAGGAAATCAGTGTGAATTGCATACTCAGGCATTCCACAGCCCGGGCCTGGCTTGACGGGTCTTATCAAAGCATTGGACTTGCCTGAGCACAAAGATTAGCCCGTGCATTAGCACTGCAAACAGGGCTCTCCAGTAATCTGCTAATGATTTTCCTTGTTTAGAAGGATTATCCCCAATCAATCCTAATTTATGCTCCCAGACCATGAACAGATTTGTTCTTTAAACCATCCCAGGAGAGCTGGAGTTAGAGTCTTTCCTGGGGGGTGCAGGCAGATGTCACCCCTGAAATGAGGGGCTGAGTGTCGGGTCCCCACACGGGCCCAGAGGGAGAGGGCTTGGGGAATCCCACCTGCAGGTGAAGCAGAGAGCACTGAGCGCTGCAGACCTTCCAGCTGAGCCTGGAGACCTGCCTGGGGTTTTCACTAGATAGAGACACGGACAGGCAGAACAGGTATTCCGGGCAGATGGGACAGCTGGGACAAAGCATATTCACAGGTGCACACACTTGCACCCTCATACCCTCAGATGTTCCAGGGCAGCCTCCTCCCAACATGTAGCTTGGGGAGACAGTCCCCCAATTCAGATTCCTGCCTAGCAGGACCCCAAAGGGTTTTTTTGTTTGTTTGTTTGTTTTTTACCAGAGCACTGATCAGCTCTGACTTTGAAGCCTCAGACATAACAGTCTGTTTGCATAAATATCATTCTATCTACCCCTGCCCCCAGAAGGCCTTTTTATAGTCTGCTGTCCCCATCTACCTTCCCACCAGAGCAGACCCTCTCTGTCACAGGGCTGGTGGTCCCCCTCGAATCCTCACTCCCTGCAAACTGCGGCACTAATCATAGGAGGCCTAGTGTGACCCGGGCTGGAGATGACCAGTCCAGATTAAACAGATGTTGCAAGAAGCAGAAATTTCTGGAGCTTCAAGGGCCATTAGCTGGCCTGTCAGGTTATGGGGGCAGGAGAGGGGCATGTTATGTGACCACAGCCCCCACAGCACAGCAAGCCACTCCTCTGACTATCAGAAGGGGCGTAGCTTTGTCCAATAGTTAAAGCCTTTCTGGGAGACAGTCCCACCAACCAATCCTTCAGAGAATTGATGATAAGTGTTTATTGATTCAGGACCTTTCAAACTTCAATCTCTGTATCACAAAGCTCCATTAAGATGCTTTAATGTGCAGCTCAGTGCATTCCTCCTCCCCCGTGCCCCCACTGCACATACATGTGCAACCAGAACCCAGCCCAAGCCACAGACCAGCACCCCAAACTCTCCTCCCAACCCCAGCCTACACCTCCCTCAAGAGTAAGCACTGTCTTGGCTGGTGAGGTCAGTCTGGTCTGGCTTTGCACTTCGTAGAAGTGGAATCACATACTCTGGACTCTCTTGGCTCTTGTGCTTGAACAAAACCAACTGGCCAAAGACTCAAAAGAGGGAAAGCAAGGGGGCCAGGCAGTGGCACACTGGGTTAAGTGCACATAATACGAGACACAAGGACCTGCTTAAGGATCCCAGTATGAGCCCCTGGTTCCCTACCTGCAAGGGAGTTGCTTCACAAACAGTGAAACAGGTCTGCAGGTGTCTGTCTATATCTCTCCCTCTGTATCTTCCCCTCCCCTCTCAATTTCTCTCTGTCCTATCTAATGAAATGGGAAAAAATGGCCACCAGGAGCAGTGGATTTGCAGTGCCAGCAACCAAGCCTCAGCAATAACCCTGGAGACAAAAGAAAAAAAAAAGAGGGAAAGCAAGTGGGTGTTTGAAAATCTTGCTCTCACGATGTCACATGGTGTCAGTTCTGGGAACCAGCACCTCTGTGGTTGCTGCCAGAGCTGAGGACAGGTGGCCTGGTGGAAAGTGCTCTGGGAAAGGGAAGAGTGAAGGACTTGTGTTCAGAGGAGACTTCTGCTTCAACTTTCTGTATGAACTTGGAAAATCTTTTGTATCTCTGGTCTCCAGCCTTCTCACCATCAAAGACACCTTCTGTGAGTGTTCCCACCTCATACCAAAGCCAGGGACACCCTACCTTGAAAGCTGTTAGTGACCCAGCATACCCTGTATAAGCAATGGTTAATTTGCTTTCCGGTCTCTTGTTAACAGACATTGTTTGGAGCAGACCCAGGTCTTCAGGAAATAGCAAATGGGGCCACCCTGGGCTATAGAACTCCAGCAAAAGGCAGAGAAAAGCTATGATGGCTGGGCTGCTTTATTGCCACCTCTTGCAGGGAAATGTTACTTCAGAGCCTGGGACTGAATTGTGAATTACAGGGAACAGTGTGAAAAACCCCACAGGAATCACCACCAATACAGGTGATCACTAACCCTCCTTCTAGATCTGGAAAACTAATCTGGAAGTTGCTAAACTTCTCCCCTCCCTAGAGTGCTAGGGTGTGGGCTTCCCTCTCAATTTGTTCTTAGTCTCATTGTGTCTTGTACCTCAGCAGGCTTCAGGGCCCCAGAGCAGCCTCAGGGACCAGTATACTTGGGGGCGACTGCTATAGTCCACATTCTTGGAGGCCCAGCAGTGATGGATCAAGTTCAGTGCACATATTAGCATGTTCAAGGACCCAGGTTCAAGCCCCCACACCCCACCTGCAGGAGGGTGCTTCACAAGTGGTGAAACAGGTCTGTAGATGTCTGTTTCTCTCTCTTCCTCTCTATCTCCCCTCTCCTCTCAATTCTTCTCTATCCTATCAAGTATAACAGAAAGAAGAAAAATGGCCACTGGTAACAGTGGATTCATAGTGCTGGCACAAAACCCCAGCAATAACACATTATTTTTTCTTTTAAAAATAACTACATTATTTTTTCTTTTGGTTTTTACTATTTTAAATTTTATTTATTGAATGGCGACAGAGGAAAATCAAGCAGGAAGGGGAAGATATACAGCTGCAGCACTACTTTACCACTCACAGAGCTTCCTCCCTGCAGATGAAGATTGGGGGTTTGAACCCAAGTCCTTAACACTGTATCACATGTGCTCAACCAGGTACACTAGCTCCCAATCCCTAGAATCTGCATTCTCCGAGCACAATGGCAGTGCCCAGCCTTACTCCCACCAGCCCAGGAGACAGGACATGGGTATCTCCTTGGATTGTGGCTGCCACCTCCTCCAGCCTTGGCTGCCCATTGCTTGGGCTCTGAGACCTCATTTCCTAGAGCTCCGTGCTCCCAGTCATGTCCCCATTTCTGTCCACAGCCCAAGGACAGGGTGAAGTCTGTCTGGGGACAAGCAATATACTCAGAGCCACGCCCTAGCATAAGTCAAGATTGAGCCTGAGCGTGGAGTCAGGGAGGGAGGGAGATGTCATGTGGAAGGACTTTCTGGCAAGAAGAGAGCTTCTCTTTTTGGTACCTGAATGGTTCACCTGCTTTGCCAGGCACAAGACCCAGGTCCAAGTGGGGGCCCCATGCACTGGGGAAAGAGTTGAGTGTTGGATGTCTACCTTCTCTCCCTCTCCCTCTTCATCTCTGTCTCTTCTTTCAATCTGAAAAAAAGAAGTTGTCTTGGAGTGGTGAAGCCCCAGCAACAACAAAAAAGAGAGAAGAGAGAGAACTTCTTGGCAAAGGGAATTCATGCCTGTGTGAGGAGGAGGAGGAGGAGGAAGATGGCACAGATAGCATATCCTCTGTCAGGGTCCTGGGCAGGACTCAAGTGTGCTGGCACTCAGCACACTTCCAGAAAAGGGAACAAAAAGCTCTGTAGGGTGATGGCAGGGGGGAGGGGGGATTTTATCCTGAGTCACCAGGCCAGGTCAGTGATATTGATGTCAGTGCCTCTGTGAGGCAACGGCATTGGAAACTCAAGAAGTCACAGTTGTAAATTGGTGAGTTTTTAGGTGATATTTTTTTCTTTTTAACAGTTTTTGTTGTTTAAAGTTGAACCTGGAAGTGATACACCTCAGCTACCAATCTTCCAATTTGGAGCCAGTTGTCCCTGAATACCACTTTTGAGTCCTGGGAATGAATGGCTCCCCCAGCCCCCTTTCTGTCCATGAGCCACATGTGTCTGTACTCACCTGTATCTTAGGTGATCCTCCTTCTTTCCTTCCTTCATTTCTTTCTTTCTCTCTGTCTTTCTGCCTCTCTCTTTCTCTCTTTCTTTCTTTCTTTCTTTCTTTCTTTCTTTCTTTCTTTCTTTCAACAGTCATTTCTTTAACTCAGACCTAAAAGCAGTGTGCCTCAGCTGCCTCACTCCCAGTTTGGCACCAGCATCCCTGAACGTGACCTTTTAGTCCCGGGAATCTCTGCCTCACCCCTTTTCTGTGCACGAGCCACATGTGTCTACTCACCTGTGGCTTGTTGAGTTTCTGAAGAAATACTGGTGGTATTTTGTTGAGTTTTCAGGTGATTTTAATTGCTCTTCCTCGTTAACCAAGAAGAGCAAGAATGAGCTGCTATTACTCTGTAGCCTCTGGAAGTCCCCTATTACTATCCTTTCTGATGTATGACATTCTCATAGGAGTGAAGTGATATCTCATTGTTGTCTTTATTTCATTTTTTCTGATAGTGACTTGGAGCATTTTTTCATATATCTGTTGGCCCTTTGCAGCTCTTCTTTGGTGAATATTCTGCCCATATCCTCTCCCCACTTTGGGATTTTTTTTTCCTATTTGTTACTGAGTGTGGTAAACTGAACCAGCTCATTTCACCATGAACAAAAATAAACTCCAAATGGATCAAGGAATTGGACATAAAGCCAGAAGCCATCAAATTGTTGGAGGAAAACATTGTCAAAGGTGGTGCACCTGGTTAAGTGCACAGATTGTTGTGCTCAAGGACCTGGGTTCAAGCCCCTGGTCCCAACCTGCAGGGGGAAAAGCTTCACAAGTGGTAAAGCAAGATTGCAGGTGTCTCTGTCTCTTTCCCTATCTCCCCCTCTCCTCTTAATTTCTCTCTGTCTCTATCCAATAATAAAATAAATAAATATATTTTAAAAGAATCATTCAAAAAAATTTAAACATTGGAGTCAGGTGGTAGCACAGCGGGTTAAGCGCACATGGCGCAAAGCGCAAGGACCCTGGTTCGAGCTCCAGCTCCACAACTGCAGGGGAGTCCCTTCACAAGCAGTGAAGCAGGTCTGCAGATGCCTATCTTTCTCTCCCCCTCTCTGTCTTTCCCTCCTCTCTCCATTTCTCTGTCCTATCCAACAACAACGATATCAACAACAACAACAATAGTAACTACAACAATAAAACAGCTAGGGCAACAAAAGGGAATAAATAAATATTTTTAAAAAACATTGTCAAAACTCTTCAATCTAAGTTTTATAAGTGTTTTCAGTGACACAAATCCATTCACAAGGAAGACAAAAACAAAAATAAACCAATGGGACTACATCAAATTGAAAAGCTTCTGCACAGCAAAAGAAACCACTACCCAGATAGAAACTCCTTATGAATGGGAGATCTTTTTGTGTCATACTATAGACAAAAGGTTAGTAGCCAAAATATATAAAGAGCTTCTCCTTACTGATCCCTCTTCCCTCTTTCTCCAGTCTTCCCAGAACTGATTGTGAAGGGGCAGGGACTTGAGGAAATCCCCATTAGGGCTCCTGTCTTCCTGTGACTTGAGGAAGAAGGCAGCTGCTCAGAGAGAGGGAGAGGAGTGGTACCTCAGTGGGAACAGAGGGAGGGTCATCAGGGAGCAGGCCATGGGGAAAGGGAGGGAGGCAGCTTGGGCCCAGGGCATGCTGGGTGGTGGTGGATAGCTGGCAGGGTGTGGGTGGAGGAAAGAAGTGGAGGCCAGAGGGGCTGGGGTGAGCGAGAGGTGAAAAGACAACTGGAAGTCTGGGTGAGATTCTAGAACAGGTATGCTGGCATGAGGGAACCAAAATCAGAAGCACTGAGGAGGGGAGGTGGGAGTGTTAACATCTTCTTCTGAGAGCTAGGACCTCACTTTATTCTCTGCCACAGTTCAGCTATGTAAATCCATAAATTAAAAAAAATAATAATTTAAAAAAGCCATTTCAGCACTTCAGTTCCCTTACACATAAAAAGTAGAGAACAGTAGTGCCCTACCCACTTTATAGTTTGCTATGAGCTTCTTTTCTTTTGTTTCATTTATTTACTTACTCAGTTGTTCTTTGCAGGCCACACATACACAAATTCACTGCTTCCAGGTGACCTATTCATTCAAATAGACTGGGGGGGGTGGGAACATGGCACACTGCAGCACCAGCTTCCTCCACTGCCATGGCACTTCCAAGAGGTTCTGGAACGTGAACTTGGGCTCTGAACATGGGAAGGCCTATGCCCAACCTGGTGAGCTTTTTCTCTGACCTTAAAAGTATATATACATTTTGCTAGAATCAGGTCTTTGCGATGAGTGGTTTCACCACTTTCAAGCTGAAAACAAATTTTTTTTTTCCTATTCAGAGAATACGAGAGGGGCCAAGTGGAGAGGGGGAGAGGGAGATAGAGAAGGACAGAGAAAGAGAGGCACCTACAGCCTTGCTTCACCACTCTTAACCTTCCTCCTCTGCAGGTGGGACCAGGGGCTTGAACCGGGAGGCATGTGCACTCAACCAGATGTACCACCACCTGACCCTGAGGAAAGGTTTGGATGAGTGAGAGAAGATTCCAGGAAGTTGTAGTGGGAGGAGGGGAATGGGAGTGAGGTGGAAGTGGCTGTGGGAGGGGCTGGAGAAGTGGGCAGGGAGGGGGAGAAGGGGTTATCAGAAGGTGCAGGTGACAGAGGAAGAGGGACCTGGGATCAGTCAGGAAGCCAAAGGGCCATGTGTGAGGAGGAGGCAGAAAGCAAGAGTGGCCCGGAAGCACCCCTGTCTGCTGTGGGAGTCCCAGCATCTATCTGCTCCTTCCCTAATGCAGCTGGCCACACCCTGGAGCTGGTCTTTCCTAAAATGCCAGCATTTCAGAGCTTCTCTTTGTGTCTCACATTCTCATAAGAAAAGGGGGTGGGCTGGGCAGGGGGATGAGTCCACAGCAGAGAGAATGGCATGTCTTCTCGAGGCCTTGGCTCCATCCCTAACCCCATAAGAGAATGACAAAGACAAATACAAAGGGGTATAACTCCACAGAACGTAGAGCAGTGCTTTGAATTCTGCCTCTTCTGTCATCTCCTCCATACACACACTTATAAAAGTTGGGTTAGGGGCCAGGGAGACAGCTCACCTGGTAGGGGCATCCCTTGCTATTGACATAGCCCAAGCTTGAGTCCTGGCTCCACAAGGGAATGTCACAGCACTAGGAGATGCTCAAGTGAGAGACCTTTCTCTCTTTCTCTCTTTCATATTCTCTTAAATTTTTTTTTTACTGTTTTTACTTACTTATTGTTGGATAGAGATAGAGAGAAACTGAGAAAGGAGAAGGGATAGAGAGGGGAAAGCGACACAAAGACACCTGCAGCCCTGCTTCACTTGAGAAGCTTTCCCCCTGCAGGTGGGGACCAGGGGCTTGAACCTGGGTCCTTGTGCATTGTGATGCATGCTCTTAACCAGTTGCGCCTATCAACCAATAAATAAACAAATAAGTAAAAAAATGTTAAAACCTGAGGTTTCTCTCATCCACCCAAAAGCACCTCAGAACCATCTCATCATTGCTCTCTCGACCTGCTACGCCCTGAAGTCATTGTGTAACCCGTCTCTGCCCTGCAGACCACCACCCTTTACACTCTACACACTCCTTTACAATCCCCAGAGTCCACCTGGAGAGGTAGTTCATCAGGTAGCACAGACCTTGCCATGCACGACCTAGGTTCAAACCCTGGTACCACATGGGAGCACTGTGTAGTGGAGCTCTTGTGCATCATTATCCTCTGTCTATCTATCTATCTATCTGTCTATCTGTATCTCACCTGTGTCTATCTGAATGAAAAAATGGTCCCAGAATGGTGAACTCTTGCATGTGTCAGATCCCAGTTCCACAATTAATGATGATAACAATAGTGAAGTAAACTGACCAGAATCCATCTTTATGCTCTGCTGTGTGCCAGTTACTCACCCCGCCAGCTCCTTCAGTCTCTGGTCAACAAGCATCAGCCCACCCTGGGGCATCAATGGCTGGCCTCATGTTCACAGCTCCACTCAGAGGAAGCCCTTGACTTCTCAGACTAACGCCAAACTAGGCCTGGACTTGACCTTCTTCCTGTCTCCCCAAGTGACTACCTGGGGCCTTGCTCCTTCTCACTGTCAGGTCCAACCACCTGACCTGCCTTGGAGGCCCCCAGAGATGGCAGAGATGAAGCTGGCAGTGATGGGGCTGGTGGGTGGTGACACTCTCAGAATCCCTTTAGGGACATTTATTCATTTGTTCATTTCTTGAGTACCTATGGGAGTGCTGAGTATTGAGGTGGGCCCCAGGGGTGCATCAGGGAGTGCAAACTACACCCTTCCCCCATCCAGCAGCTTACAGTTTGGGGGAGGGGTTGAGATGTGGACTACCTAAGTTTCACAGTCATGACCAGGACAAGTGCCCCACCAGATTGGCACATGCACTTGAGCTATTGGAGAGGGTGGGGCCCTGCCAGGAAGTGGTACAGGAAGTGGTAATTCAGCTGAGCCTGGAAGGCTGCAGACACGTTTGCTAAGAGAAGAGGCTTAAGCATCAGCCTGAGCAAGGGGCCCAGTGAGAAGCAGAGGCCATGCCTACGGCTGGAGGATGATGGGGTGAGGACCACACAGCATTCTGCTCTGCAAAACCATGACAGGGACCAGGCGGTGGGGCACCTGGTTGAGTGCACACATTCCCATGTGGAAAGACACAGGTTCAAGCCTCAGGCCCCTACCTGCAGAGGGGAAGCTTCATGAGCAGTGAAACAGTGCTGCAGGTGTCCCTCTACCTCTCCTTCCCTCTCAATTTCTCTCTGTCCTGTGAAAGCAAGGAAGAAAGAAAGGAAAGGGGGGATGGCCACAGGGATCTATGGATTTATTGTGCAGGCTCCAAGCCCCAGTAATAATACTGGTGGCAATAAAATAGGATAGAATTTTTTAAAAACCTAAACTAAATTGTGACAGTGTTTTCACACATCCCACCACACTCAACTCTCCCCAGGGTGCAGGCAGTGACCTACAGTGAACCCCCAAGATGGCGGGTCGACATCATTGTCTAGCTTCATCACCCCCAAAAGGAAACCCCGTGCTCATGAAGTAGTCACACTCCACTTCTCTGACCACTCACCCCCAGCCCCTGGAAAATACTCATGTATATTCTTCTCTCCCTCTCCCTCTCTATCTCCCTCTCCCTCTCTCTCTCTCTCTTTCTCCTCCTCTCCCTTTCCCTTTCTCTCTCTTTTTCTCTCTTCCACCCTCCCTCCCTCTTTTTAAAACCCTACTTACTTTATTTATTGAGAGAGATACAGAGAAACCAGAGCACTGCTCACCTCTGGCTTATGGTGGTGCTGGGGACTGAACCTGGAATGTCAGAGCCTCAGGCATGACAGTCTTTTACAGAACCCTTATGCTGTCTCCCCAGCCCCTCTATGTTCTGTCTCCATAGAGCTGCCCATTGGGGGGTTACTTCTTCTCAAAAGAATCGCAGGATTTGTGACTGTTTATGCCTGACCTCTTCTAGGTCCGTCCACGTAGCCGCATTTCATTCTCTTTTGACTGAATCATATTCCTCTGTGTGAACTGCCAGCTTTTTGTTTTTCCATCCATCTGTTGACGAACCCTGGGAAGTTTTTTGTGTGTCTGTCCCCCACTTTTTTGGATGTTGTGAGTAGTGCTGCTATGAACAAGTGTGTACAAGTGTTTGAACATTTAATTTCAACTCTTTGATGAATTAAAGGAGTAGAACTGATGAATCTTGGACTGGGATGGCATTTTAACTTTTTGAGGAATAGCATACACTCAAAAATTTTCAAATCAGATCCAGGTGGTGGTGCAGCCAGGAGAGCAAACAAGTTAGTCACCAAGCTTGAGTACCTGGTTCTAGACTCCAGCCCCCACCTTCAGAGAGGAGCATCATAAGTGATAGAACAGTGCTACAGGTATCTCTCCTTCTCTCTGTCTCTCTCACCTTCTTTATGTCTCTCTCTCTGTCTCTCATCCTAGATTTAAAAAATGGCCACTGGGAGTGATGGAATTGTCAGGCAGACACAGAGCCCTAGCAATAACCCTAGTGGCAAAATAAATAAATAATTTTAAAGCATATCTTTCTTTTTATTTCTATGGAGAGAGAGAGAGAGAGACTGGGCAGAGCACTGCTCAGCTGCGGCATGTGCAGTGCCAGGGATCAAACCCAGGAACACTGTCGTGCCAGTCCTGTACTCCACCCACGAGCCCACTTCCTGGCCCCCACCCAGCACACACTTTCCTGCTCTCAAAAAACTGTGGTATCAGGTCAGGTTGAAGGTGACAATGGAGATGAAACATCCTTCTTTTCCAGTGTCTCTATTGTCTCTCCACCCAGCTTGCTCAGAGAGCAGGAGAGCGGGTTCAGAGCCCCCTCACCCCAGCCCCACAGACTGTCCCCCACTGTAAGCCCCACAGAGCCAGAGACCTAGCTTGCAAGCCTAGAACAGAGCTTGGCAGACTGCCAGCAGGCAATAACTCTTTGCCGCATGAATAAATAAACACAAGGAGTTGTTTCAAGGGCTCCAAAAAGCCCAAGAAAACAGGTATTCATCAGCAAGCACCAGAGCGAAGGAGCAGGCGTAGCAGCCAGCAGAAGGTGGGTGGTTCAACAAGGCAAAGACTTGCCTCAGCTCCGGGGAAACCTCCAGTCACCTGTTCTGGATGCATGCCACATGTGGGTAATTTTACTCCACCACCACCCACCCCTGCCCCGGCCACTAGACGTCCAGGTCTTGGCCCCTTGGGTATGATGACTGACATGCAGCCCTGCACAGGTCCCGAGGTGCCTGAAACTGACCAGAAGGCCTCCCAGGGTGTGGGAGGGTGTTCACAAGTGGGGGGGGGGGTGTTGGCATCCCCTCCCGCCCCGGACACAGAGGCTGGAAGAGGGAGAAGGAGGAAGGGGGCAGCAGGGCGTGCAAATCAGAGACTGAGATTGAATTGCAGCAAAATGAGCAGAGGATTAGGTGCCCCACCTGGACCCACCCTGAGGAACACCGAGGACTGGGTGGCTCCTGTGAGAAGCTGGCAGGCCCAGGAGCAGGCGGAACTGCAGCTGGGTGGACAATGGCAGGACATGAGGGACAGGAAGATGCCATTGGTTTGGCCAGGGGCTTCCTTTCCTGCCCACCTCCCCAGCCTGGGTCTCTGCATTCACAGAGCTGGTTTTGGGTTCGCAGGATAGAGCTGGGGGCAGCGGTCAGCTGAGACAATGTTCCAGAACCTTCCATAAGGGTGTGTGTGTGTGTGTGTGTGTTGGGGGTGGGGTGGGGATAGGAACACTATATCCAAACTCCTATAATAGTTCCGGGAGGTGGGTGGGAGGCTGCCTTGACTAAGTCAGGAAAGGCCTCTGAAAGGAGGAGTGTGAAGGGTATGAGGCTGGGAACCAGGAAGATCTAAATCTAAATTATGGCTTACCTCTTTCCTGGGCTGGGCAAACAGTCCATTACACACACATTTTTTCTGCACATCTGCTCCACGCCAACCACACACTAAATATTGGGATGACAGAGGCGGATTTGACACAGTGCCTGTCCTGGGAGTTTAAACAAACATCTAGAGCAGCGCCATCCAAGGCACGGCAGGGGTGAGGCAGAGAGCAGAGCGCTGTAGGGCAGGGCAGAGGAGGTGCTGGCCAGCGTCCTGTCCTGGAAACTTCCTTTCCTTGAACCCATCAAGTGAGGTGGGTCCCCACTCAGGGCAGGAGGGTCTGGGAGGGAGGCAGGAGGGAGGCTGTTTTGGGAGAGAGGGGTGTGGCAGCAGGGTGGGGAGGGCAGAATGGTGAGAGTGCCCCTGGTCGGGTCTGAACAAGGCCTTGCAGGGCAGCTGACTGCGGGGCCGTGCTCAGGGCAGGCACTGGAGAGCCTGGGCGGGTCAGCGGCAGCTGCTCTGCAGTGGGAGTCAGACAGGTTTGCGTGACCTTCACAGGCAAGGTCGTGGGGGGTTTCCCACAATTCTGCCAGCTGTTAGCACCTTCTAAATGACCCCAGCTGGGCTGTCGCGGCCCTGGCACCCATGGCTTTTCTCTCTTCCATGAGGTGAAGGCACTGGCTGCCTGAGTCAGTTGGCAAATCCTTTTTTTCCCTCTTGACACCCCAGCCCTAAAAAGAGAAGCACACACACACACAAACGTACAAGCACATGCATACACACACACACACACACACACACACACACACATATGCACATACACCTGTCAAGTTGTGGGGACCAAGGCACAAAGTTGTGTGTTGAATGTTACCTGGAACATTCTAAAACTAGATGTTTATTCTTGTACGTTTTTTTTCTTTTCTTTTTTCTTTTTAGATCTATTTGTTTGCTAATGAAAGAGAGAGAGCATCACTCTGGCACATGTGATGCTGAGGATCAAATTCAGGACCTCATGTTTTAAACCCAAAGCTCTAGCCACCGCACCACCTCCTGGGCCCCGGTAATCTGTTTCTTATTTGGCAATCCTACACAATCAATCAATCAGTCGCAATCAGAATCAGAATCACAATTGATGGTTGAGCTGCCTGAGTCCCACGACACTGACTGTGAACCTACCTCTCATCCCTGCTCCCTCACTCCCCAAAGTCCCAGCCGCACATGCGGACCGAGAGGAGCTGCAGCTCAGCTCAGTGCAGAAGCACCCACCTCAGCTGGCAGCTCTGGTCCTGAATTCTTTTACCTGTCACCTGCCATGCCCCCATGCAGATTGCGTCCTCAGACCCTCACACATCCTCCTACCTCTTCCAGTGCCTCAGCCCCCTCCTCACCTGCCAGCAAATGACACCCAGATCCTTATTTCCTTGTTTTTTTTCTGTTTAAAAAATACTTATTTATTTTCCCTTTTGTTGCCCTTGTTGTTTTTCATTGTTGTTATAGTTATTGTTGCTGTTATTGATGAGAGAAATGGAGAGAGGAGGGGAAGACAGAGAGGGGGAGAGAAAGATAGACACCTGCCGACCTGCTCCACTGCCTGTGAAGCGACTCCCCTGCAGGTGGGGAACCAGGGGCTGGAACTGGGATCCCTATGCCAGCCCTTGTGCTTTGCGCCATGTGTGCTTAACCAGCAGCGCTACTGCCTGACTCCCCCTTATTTCCTTGTTACTCAGCAATATGTTACGTCCCTCCCCACTTACGTCCCTCCCCACTTCTCTCACATCTTGGTTATTTCAAAGGGTGAGAGGATTCACTCTCACAATCAAAAGGGCCCTGGAGTTCTAATTCTGCCTCCCCACTTACTGGCTGAGTGACCTTGGAAAGTTACTTCGGTTAACTCTGCCTCCTTTTCCTCATCTCTGGAAAGCAAAACGGTCTTATTTAGCTCCTAAGATGGCCAAGGGGAGTGAGAGTTGATACAAACAGAACAAAATCATACTAATTCATATGGGAGTTGCTGGAGTAGCATCTAAGGGAGCATTAAATATGTGCTTAATGTTAGAACTGCTGTATTTCCCAAATGTTAAGATGTTTTTACAATTTTATTGTTTACTTATCTTGGTGAGAATGAAAGAGATCAGAGTACTACTCAGTTCTGGCATATGGTGGTGCCAGGGATTGAACCTGAGACTTCAGGGCCTCAACCCTCTGGTGACTGCTGTGTGCTAGCTCCTTGTCCTCTCCTGTCTTCTCATTTTAGTGTCTCTGAAATCAGGGTGTTTTGTTGCAGCTCTATTTACACAAATTTGGTCAGGTGAGTTCCATGCTTTATCTGTTCCTTGTAACTGCTGTTTTAAATGTCTTGTAAAAGGTTACACTGTGGTTTAGCAGTTAAACAAGGTTATTGTGTCCACAGAAAGTTGTGGAAATAGAACACAGGAAATCATTATTGTTAGTGGAGTTAATAGTTGCCATTGAAGAATGGTCACATTCAGTTTTGTTTTTTTTTTCTCTTTCTCTCTCTCTCTCTTTTTCTTTTTTGTTTTATTTTTCTTTCTTTCTTTTTTTTTTTTTTTTTGCAACCAGGGTTATCACTAGGGCAACTTCACCATTCCTGTCAGCTACTTTTTTACATTAGTGATTTAATATTGGTTTACGAAATTACAAGATAATAACAGTTCCACACTGTTCCCACCACCAGAGTTGTATGTCCCCAATTCCCTCCACTGGAAACTATAGTGGTTATCCCAAAGTCACAAATGTGGCTGACGAGGACTTCTATCTATCTACCTACCTATCTATCTATCTATCTGTCTGTCTGTCTATCTATCTTTTTGTCCATTTTTTTCTATGGTCTTCTCTTCTCTTCCTTTCTAAGTCACACCTACACCTATTACTACTTCTGAATGTCCTTCCTTTTCTCCTCTTCTCTCTCCAGGACCTGATGAAATTGAGTTTCAGAGGCCTCTAGTCATCTCCCCCTAACATGTCTCCCCATTTGGGAGTATGGACCAAAATTCTTTATGGGGTGCAGAAGGTGGGAGTTCTGACTTCTATAACTGCTTCTCTGCTAAACATGGGCATTGGCAAGTCACTCCATAACCCCAGCCTGTTTCTATCTTTCCCTAGTAGGGTGAGGCAGCCAATATTTTTAATAGAGAGAAAGAGAAATGGAGACAGACAAAGAGAAAGAGAGACACCTGCAATATTGCTCTACTACTTATGAAGCTTCACCCTGTAAATGGGGACCAAGAGCTTGAACCCAGGTCCTCAGACATGGTAATGTGTGTGCTATTCTGGGCGGGTCGCCACCAGGCTCCCCAGTTCGGTATTTTCTTGTAAGAACGTTGTATGAAAGCTGTGAAAAAAATTGCTGCACAAGTAGATGGAACTGTGCCCTATTTTATTACTGAGAAAAGGGCAAAGTGACTGCCGGCCGGTCACACATGAGGCAATGCAACCCCTGTAACAAGGCTTATGAGCAGTCAGGGCTGGGAAAGAAAGTCTGGAAACAGGGCTGGGCAGTGGCGGCCATGGAAGAGCACACACACTGCCATGCACAAGGACCTGGGTTCAACCCCCACTGACCTCTACCTGTGGAGGGAAGCTTCACAGATAGTGAAGCAGTACTGAGATGTCTCTCTTTCTCCTTCTATCTCTTCCCTTCCTTCTCAATTCCTCTCCGTCCTATTAAAAAAGGGAAGGAAAAAAAAAAAAGGTTGCCAGGAGCAATGGATTCATCATGCAGACACAGCTCCAGTGTAAATCCTGGTGGCAAATAAATAAAGAAGAATAAAGAAAAGAAAATCTTGAAACAAGATGCATCACTTTGCAAGTAACGGTATCTGACTACATTTAAAGGCACACAGAGAGATAATGTATTGAGGACCGGATCAAAAAAGAATTTTAGGAAAGTTATATTCTCCGTGTGAAGAAATGTTAGGACTATTTTACCAGTAATTTCCTTTTTTTTCTTCTTTCTTTCTTTCTATTTTTTATTTATATGATAAAGAAATTGAAAGGGGAGGGGGAGCTAGAGAGAGAGAACAAAAGACCACTCACAAAGTATCCCCCCTGCAGGTGGGGAACAGGGACTTGAACATAAGTCCTTAGGTATATAACAGGTGCACTTAACAGGGTGTGCCAATGCCTGGCCACCAATTTTCTTTTTTTAAGATTTATTTACATACTTATATACTTATTAGTTTATAAGATAGAGGAGGAAAAAGAGAGAGAACCAGAGCATAAGATGCCAGGGATTAAAGTCGGAACATCATGCTTGGAAGTCTAGTACTTTATCCACTGTGCCACCTCCTGCGCCATTGCCTGTAGTTTTCTTTTCTTTTTTAATTTAATTTCTTTAATTATCTTTGTTTATTTATTGGATAGAGACAGTCAGAAATCAAGAGGTAGGGAGAGATATAGGAGAGAGAGAGAGAGACACCTGCAGCCCTGTTTCACCACTCATGAAGCTTCCTCCCCTGCAGGTGGAGGCCAGGGGCTTGAACCCAGGTCCTCACATACTGAAGTATGTGCACTTAACTAGGTGCACCACCACCTGGTCCCCTGTAATTTTCTTTTTTATACCTGTACAAGAGTGCTTTTAAGTCGACTTGATAGTTAAACAAATGTAAAAGACTTCTGCCAATAAATACAAAGTAAAATACGGTAAGACAACATCTTAGGAGTCATTCTTCCATCAACTTTTTTTTATATATTAGTGACTTAATAATAATCAACAAGATTGTGGGATAAAAGAGGTACAATTTCATACAATCCCCACCACCAGAGTGGTTCTGCCTAGAATTGACAGTGTATTTACATGTAACTTGGACCTGGGAAAGTGGTGTACTCCTGTGTACAGCAGTCTCAGGCCCTGTTTGTAGAGGCCTTCTCAATGACAGAATGCTTTCCCAAGCCTCACCTTCGTCCACTCTCAGAACAACTCTATGGGGTACAGGGGAAATAGCATAATGGCTATGCAAAAAGACTTTCATGCCTGAGGCTCCAAAGTCCCAGTTTCAATCCCCAGCACCACCACAGCAAATCTGAGCCAAGCAACGCTTTGGCCCCTATCTATCTATCTATCTATCTATCTATCTATCTATCATTCTACCTATCCATCTCTCTGTACCTCTCATTAAAATACAACAGATAAAATATATTTAAAAAAAAAAAAGTCAGGGGTAGATAGCACAATGGTTATGCAAACAGACTTTCATGCCTGAGGCTCTGTCAAGTCCCAGGTTCAATTCTTCCACCACCATAAGCCAGAGCTGAGCAGTGCTCTGGTAACAAACAAACAAACAAACAAACAAAACACCTCTATGGGGTAGACATCACTACATCACTACTCCCATTGCCCAGCAAGGAAATGGATGCTCAGAAAATGGATGCTCGGAGTAGGACATGCGGTGTTGGGCATGGTGAAACCCTCCAGTCCCAGATCAGCCACCGCCCTGTCAGACCACCCTTCCCACCAAGACAGAGCACGGAGACTGTATTCTGCACACACACACACACACACACACACACACACACACACACACACACACACATCCCTGTCAGACCTCTATCCCTGGGACTATGATTGTCCGGGACCTGCTGAACAGTAGGCAGAGCAGGATCTGGAAGTAGATCCTTCTGATCACCCCCTGAACCTGGCTGTCTTGGGGGCCCTAGGGAAGGGGCAGGGTTGGAGGGATTCAGGAGGAGTGGGGGAAATGGGCCCAGAAACCCCAGACCTAAATGTTTGCTGGACTCCACAAGCCCATGGCAGCAGTGATGGATGGCTGGAGGTGGCGCTGCCCAGATACTGAGAGGGCATCAGGGTCGACAGTCACTTGTGGAGCCTGCCCGAGTCAATGCCCCTCTGAAATGCCTTCCCCCAGTGGTCTGGGTGGTTCCAAGCCCCAGGAGGTGCCTGGATATCTGAGCTTCCAGGACCTGACATGTACATTTGAGGGAAATCGTCTCTCTCAAAGTATAACTATGCTGTTAATAATAACTGGTAAAAGGGAGGGGAGACAGCATAATGGATATGCAAAAAGACGATCATGCTTGGGGCTCCAAGGTGTCAGGTTCAATCCCCAGCAAGTTCACAAGCCTCCTGCCCCTGAGACTCCCTTATGGTGATAAGCCAGAGACGTAAATAATAACTAGTAATGACAACTGGCTTCCTGAAGGTCAGGTACAGCTCTGAGCACTGTGCAAACATTATTCCATTGAGTCAAACCCCAACACCAACTGGTAGGCTTATTAGTCCTTTTATTTTTTTGCCTCCAGGGTTATTTTGCTGGGGCTCAGTGCCTACACTACAAATCCACTGCTCCTGGAGGTCATTTTTTTTTCTAATTTTTGTTACCCTTGTTGTTGTCATTATTATTGTTATTGTTGCCATTGATGATGTTGTTGTTGGATAGGACAGAGAGAAATGGAGAATTACTCCTTTTTTTAAAGTATTTATTTATTTTCATTTGTTGCCTCTGTTTTATTGTTGTAGTTATTATTGTTGTTTTTTTAATTGATATTGACATTGTTGGATAGGACAGAGAGAAACGGAGAGAGGAGGGGAAGATAGAGAGAGGGAGAGAAAGACAGACACCTGCAGACCTGCTTCACTGCTTGTGAAGTGACTCCCCTGCAGGTGGGGAGCCGGGGGCTCGAACTGGGATTCTTATGCCGGTCCTTGCGCTTTGCGCCACTGCGCTTAGCCCGCTGTGCTACCGCCTGACTCCCTGAATTAATCCTTTTTAACAGAGATAGACGAGAAAAGTGAAGTCACAGAGATCAGCTAGGGTGATGCTAACACAGAAACCCTCAGCTTCCTCAGTGAACCCCAACTACCTAGGGCCAGAGCGCCAATGCCTGTGAATACACACACACACACACACACACACACACACACACACACGCTTCAGGGCATAGGAGCTGCTATTTGGGGTTCCAGGCAGGAGGCAAGTTCAATACCCTGTGAGTGATTAATTGCAAGGGAAAAAAAAAAGCACAGGAGAGATGCCAATGAGCCTCAAAAGACCCATCACATGTCAACCAGTAATTTTCCTTCCATGGCTAGAAGGAATGATCCCAGGTCAATAACAGGAAGAGCGTGAGTGTGAGGGGCATCACTGACATCTTCTCTCTCATCCAGATTTGGGGGGAGGCAGGGCTTTGGCTCCATCTAGGGCAAAGGTTTCCATTTACAAAACCCTTGGAGGATAGGGTAGTAAGCCCTGGGGCATCGATCCTGGGGTAACCAAAGGGACAAACACGGAAAATCAGGGGACGTCAGTCCTTATCTGGAGCTCATTAATGGGGAACATTAAGTCAGCTGTGAAGGCCAAGATGGGGTGATAGGGCAGGAGTGGGGACTGGGGGCAGAAAGTGGGGGAATTGGCCTAAACCCCACCTCCATCCAGCCCACGTGTCCAAACGCAGGCTGGAAGGGCCCTATAAATGCCTACTGTCCAGCCTCCCCAGAGACTCAGAGAGAAAGAAAACGGGAGAGGGGGAGAACGTGCAAGTCCACAAGCCTCCTGCCCCTGAGACCCCTGGGTCGGCGTGGGGGGCTCCACAGCATGTGGGAGCTGCGGTCCATAGCCTTCTCCAGGGCTGTGTTCACAGAGTTCCTGGCCACGCTCCTCTTTGTCTTCTTCGGCCTGGGCTCGGCCCTCAACTGGCCCCAGGCCCTGCCCAGCGTGCTGCAGATCGCCATGGCCTTTGGCCTGGCCATTGGCACCCTGGTACAGATGCTGGGCCACATCAGTGGGGCCCACATCAACCCTGCTGTGACCGTGGCATGCCTGGTGGGCTGCCACATCTCCTTTCTCCGAGCCGCCTTCTATGTGGCCGCCCAGCTGCTGGGGGCTGTCGCTGGGGCTGCCCTGCTCCATGAGGTCACACCGCCAAGCATACGAGGAGACCTATCTGTCAATGCAGTGAGTACTCAGAACCCAGCACTTCTGCCACAGGCAGGTCTGGGGGGTGAGGGAGGCCTAGCAAAGGATGGGCTCTGGGTCAGAATGCAGAGGGGAGCACAGAAGAGAGGGAGAGAGGGAAATGATGCAGGCACCAGGAACACAGAGGCTGTAGAGTCCTGGCGCGATGGTGCAGGGGAAGCAGCCACGGTCTGCTGGAACTTTCTGTGCTGAGCTTCATGGAGGAAGAGCGGTGGCAGGGCATCTGTTGGTTGATGCCTGTTTACAATGAGAACAGGCTGGAACCCAGTAGAGGGCAGGATCCCAGAGCAGACACACTTCATAGCTATGAGGGACCTCAAAGAGACCGTTGGGGTTTTGTTTGTTTGTTTATGTCTTGTTTTGCTTTTATTCAGACAGAGATAAATTGAGAGAAAAGAGGGAGGAGAGAGGGAGCGGGAGAAAGGGAAGGAGAGAGAGAGACCTGCAGCACAACTTCACCACTTGTGAAGCTTTTCCCCTACAGGTGGGGACTGGTGGCTTGAACCTGGGTCCTTGCTCATGGTTAATGTGTGAGCTTTATAGGTATGATAGGAAGCATTCACCATTTCTTTCTTCTTTTCCTTTTCTTCAATGTTCTTTTTTGTTGTTGATGGAGTTGTACCATTCCAGGCCAACAGTTTTGTTTTGTTTTGTTTTGTTTTTGTTGTAATTGCCACCAGTGTTATCTCTGGGGCTCAGTGCCATCACTACAAATCTACCACTCCCAGCAACCATTCCCCACACCCACCCCCATTTTATTTGACAGGATAGAGAGAAATTGAGAGAGGAGGAGGAGACAGAGAGGGAGAGAGAAAGGCAGACACCTGCAGCCCTGCTTCACAGCTAGCGAAGTGTCTCTGCTGCAAGTGGGGAGCGGGGGCTCAAACCCAGATCCTTGCATCAGTCTTTTGTGCATAGTACTGTGTACGCTTAACATGATGTGTCACCGCCTGGCTGTCAGGCCAACAAATTTTTCAAATAGAAAGAGAGAGATAGGGAGTCCAGCGGTAGTGCAATGGGTTAAGCACACGTGGCACAAAGCGCAAGGACTGGCATAAGGATCCCGGTTTGAGCCCCCAGCTCCCCACCTGCAGGGGAGTCACTTCACAGGCGGTGAAGCAGGTCTGCAGGTGTCTATCTTTCTCTACCCCCTCTGTCTTCCTTTCCTCTCTCCATTTCTCTCTGTCCTATCCAACAACAACAACAACATCAATAACAACAATAATAAAACAACAAGGGCAACAAAAGTGGGGAAGAAGCAAAAATTTGAAAAAAGAAAGAAAAGAGAGAAATAGAGGGAGGGTGACTGAAAGACATGATAGCACTGAAGCTCCCTCAGTGCAGTGGGGGCTGGGCTCAAACTAGCTCACCCACCCACGACCCACCTCTTCTTCAGCATCTGCCCTGTGCAGGTGTTATAGTAGCTGCTCCTTATGACAGTCTTTGCTGTAAGGTAGGGGTGGACATGCCTTTTAAAAAAAATTAAAAATCAAGGGGCTGGGAGGTAGCATAACCGGTTAAACACACTCATGCTTAAGCCCCAACTCCCCCACGTGCAGGAGGGACACTTCATGAGCGCTGAAGCAGGTCTACAGGAGTCTCCTTTTACTCTCCCTCTCTAACAACCCTTCCTCTCTTAACTGCTCTCTGTCCTAGCCAATTAAAATAAATATATTGGGCAGGGTAGATAGCATCATGGTTATGCAAACAGACTTTCATGCCTGAGGCTCCCTCAAGTCCCAGGTTCAATCCCCTGCACCACCATAAGCCAGAGCTGAGCAGTGCTCTGGTTAAAAGAAAAAAAGAAAATATATATATATATATATATATAGGGAGCTGGGTGGTAGCACAGCGGGTTAAGCACACGTGGCGCAAAGCACAAGGACTGGCATAAGGATCCCGGTTCCAGCCCCTAGCTCCCCACCTGCAGGGGAGTCGCTTCACAGGCGGTGAAGCAGGTCTGCAGGTGTCTATCTTTCTCTTCCCCTCTCTGTCTTCCCCTCCTCTCTCCACTTCTCTCTGTCCTATCCAACAATGACAACATCAATAACAATAATAACTACAACAATAAAACAATAAGGGCAACAAAAGGGAATAAATAAATATTTAAAAACAAATAAATAAATTAGGGCCTGGCAGTAGCACAGCTGGTTAAGCACACACGGCGAGAAGCGCATAGACTGTAGTAAGGATCCTGGTTTAAGCCCCAGGATCCCCCACCTGCAGGGGGCGTTGCTTCACTCTCCCCACTCTGTCTTCCCCTCCTTTCTCTATTTCTCTTTGTATTGTCCAACAATAACAACAACAAGGGCAACAAAAATGGGGAAAATGGCCTCCAGGAGCAGTGGATTTGTAGTGCAGGCACTGAGCCTCAGAAATAACCCTGGAGACATAAATAATTAATAAATAAATAAATAAGTAAATATAGCACAAGGCACAAGGACCAGCTTAAGGATCCCGGTTTGAGCCCCCGGCTCCCCATCTGCAGGGGAGTCGCTTCACAGGCGGTGAAGCAGGTCTGCAGGTGTCTGTCTTTCTCTCCCCCTCTCTGTCTTCCCCTCTTCTCTCTATTTCTCTCTGTCCTATCCAACTACAACAACAACAATAATAACTACAACAATAAAACAAGGGTAACAAAAGGGAATAAATAAATAAATAATTTTTAAATTAAATAAATAAATAGATAAATGGCTGCCATTGAGCTCCACAAAGAACCCTGGTGACAGTAACAAAAATAAGAATTGTCTATCCACTTACAAAAGAAAGAGAAGCAAAGGATGATTCTGGCATATGTGGTGCTGGGACTTGAACTTGGGAACTCATGCTTGCTTTTTTAATCCAAGATGCACCTATTTATTAGTTAAGAAGGGGCACATACATGTCTTAAAAGATATAAAAACTGAGGCTCAGAGTTTTTATATCCTTTAAGACATAGAAGTCCAGGGAGATTATTCAAATACAAACTAGGCTTGACAACAAAACCCACGACCCACATCCACTCTCTCAGCCACCATCTAAGCCTTACTTTACAAAGGAGACCGAGAGAGGAGGACAGGACAAGAGTTCTAGCTTGTCAATAGCAGAGAAAGCATGGAAGCAGGAGTGGAAGGGGCAAGGTTATCTCCAGATACTGGGGACGGCCCCTGGAGCCTGTGAGCAGACGACTGGTCACTTGACTCTGGGCTGATTGGGAGAGGTAACAGCAGCACTCTACCCCTCCACACTCCACCCTCCTCTCTCCTGGATTTGTGCAAGGCCCAGGCAGGGAGATGGTCTGCATCCCTTTGGCTCAACACTCTGCCCCCACCTCAACTCAGGACAGCAAGTTCCAACTGGGGAACGTCTTCAAAATGGAAAGCGTTGGTAGCCCTGGAGGTGGCACAGTGGGCAAAGCATGGGACTCTTAAGCATGAAGTTTTAAAGTCAGTCCCTGGCATCTTGTGTGCCAGAGTGGTGCTTTAGTTCTCTCCTCTTTCAAATAAATAAACAAATATGAGACTAGGAAATAACTCACCCAGTAGAGTGCATACTTCCCCATGTGAGAAGACCTAGGTTCAAGCCCCAGCACCACGCACAGCTCTGAAGGGAGTTCCATGTGCCAGTGCTATGGTGCTTCTCTCCTCTCTCTCTCTCTCTCTCTCCATATATATATCTGAAATTATGGGGTCTGCCAGGAGCAGTGGAATCCTGCTGGTGGGGCAAAAGGAAAGAAAGCATGATGAGGCTGGGAGTGTGGGGCCAAGATAAGGCTGGAGAAACCATGGCAGTGTCCATCCTGAGGAAGGGAGTGTTCCCCTGGAGCAGGGAATGAATGCAGGGAATGACTGCAGTGGGTCTGTGAGGGTGGCATGGCACTGTGGGGTGAGCTCTGGGAGTCCATCCCCTGACCCCTACCCCAAACCCTGACTGCAAACTGAGCTCAGCATTTAACCCATTCCCAGGAAGTGTCAGCACCTGACAACAAACTCCACACTGGCACAGACCTCACATCTGTACCGTCTCCCATGGAGAGGCCCAGAGCCAGCAAAATGGGGCTGGCCTGCTGCCCTGATTAGCCCCAGCCCTCACACAGGCCTCTGGAATCAGTTCTGTTACCCTCGCTTCACAGGAGGACAGAAGCAAAGTAAACTGGGTCCCAGAACAAATCAGGAACCTCCCAAATCTCTTTCAAAAAATGGCTCCTTCCTGGAGGTTGGGCGGTAAGTGCACCTGGTTAAGTGCACATATCACCGCACACAAGGACCTGGGTTCAATCCCTCTCTCCCCTCCTGGAGGGGGGGCACTTGACAAGCAGTGAAACAGGTCTGCAGGTGTCTATCTTCCTCCTTCTCTATCACCCCTCCCCTCTCAAAATCTCTCCGTCCTGTCAAGTATAATAAAAAGAAAAAATAAATAAATATATGGCTCCTCCTTTCTTTTCCTTTCTCCTTTTTATTTTTACCCAGAGCACTGCGCGGAAGTCTGACACACTACTCATTGGGCTATCTCTCAATCTCTTTCTTCTCTTACCCCTGAGAAATGAATCCGGACTCACACATATGTCAAGCAGCCACCCTGAGCCTATTTTCTCGGGGGGGGGGGCAGCTTGATGAGTGGTGAAGCAGTACCGCAGGTGTCTCTCTCCCTCTCTATCTTCTCTTTGCCTCTTAAGTTTTCTGTCTCTATCCAATTAATCAAATAGTCAAAAGGGAGAGACCACAGTATCACTCCACCTGCCATGGGCAGTGCTGCCCCTGTTGCTCCCTTGTGCCACTAAGGCTCAAACCCTGAGCCTCCACACGTCAGGGTATGTCCGCAGCTGGGTGAGCTATGTATCTCCCAGCCCCAAACCTCCTTCTACTGCCTCCCACTAGAACTTCTGACAGTGGCAACAGCTGGACTCACTTCAGATCCCAGAGAGATCCAAGGGTGCCAGCTGGAAGGTTAGGACCCAGGTAGGGGTGGGGGTTCAGGCCCTGGAGGAGTGTGGTAGCTGCCAATTATCACACCTTCATCCGGTGAGGCGCCCAGCTCCAGAGGGCAGGGTGTAGGGTACAGGTGACAAAGCCCATTGCTGGGTGCAGCTCAGTTGTGAAATCACCTCTCCGCTGGACCCCAAGTTCTCTTGTCACCCAAAGCAGGGTCTGCTGGGACTCTGGACACCCCACATGGGTGTGGCGGCATCTCATCTCAGAGCTTCTGCACCCCCTCCCCCATCTCCACAGTGGGATTCAGGGGGCAAAACCTGAAGGCAAGCTGAGATACAAAGCATGCTGGGAAGCAGGCTAAGTCGTGGGGGACAAAGATCAGAGGAAAGAACAATCTGCTGGATTGTGGGGGCGGGGGTGCAATACAGTAGGTCCATTTCTAGGCCCAGGTCCCCAGATAAGGTCTCCGGGAACCCTCTCAGCACAGGAAGAAGCCACACACCTCTTGTCACAGAAGGATCTGTAGCCAAGACAGAGAGCAAAGCCTTCCTTTTTGTTTATTTATGCATTTGTTTATGGTGGGGTTTAGTGCCTGCACAATGAATTCACTGCCCCCAGAAGTCATTTTTTTCTTTTTAAAAATTATTACTGTTTCCTATTATAATAGAGACAGAAAGAAAGACGGGAAAGAAAAGGAAAAAGAGAAACACTTGCAGCACTGCTCCACCACTCGTGAAGCTTCCTCCCTACAGGTGGGGACAGGTTGGGTTTGAACCCAGGTCCATATGTACTTTATTGGCAGTGTCACCACCTGACCCCCAAGGCTTTCCTGTCACCTAGCCTAGCACTTCCTGCTGCAATCGAAACTCCTCCCTGGGCTAGAGAGAGAGCTCACTGGGTAATGTGTATACTCTGCTAGGTATGCAACCCAAGCTTTAGCCCCAGCACCTCATGGGAGGTACCAAAGCACATGGGGAGGTTCTGGTGCTGTGGTATGGTGTGTGCGCGCGCGTGTGTGTGTGTGTGTGTGCGTGTGCGTGTGTTTGAATGAAAAAGTGTCCCAGACTGTGAAACTGCACATGAAAGAGGCTCTAGAACAAAACTTTTTCCCTTGTTGTTCTCTAGGATGACTCTCCACCTTTTCAACACAGTGTAGGCATTCAGCCCCAGGCCCTGAGTCTAAGGGACTCAGTTTTCCTGCTCAGCCCCAGGTCCATCCCCAACCTCAGGCTCTGGCCAGGCAAAAGCATCAGCGACGTGGGCTAAGAGCAGCGGAAGGTCGGGGTGTCCTGGCGCCTGGTGCTGGCCTGGAAGCCTCCATGGGGCCTAGGCCTGGGGGGGGGGGTTGCCAATGTAGGGCAGGTGCTCAGGGTGTCCTCTCTCTGCCCCAGCTCAGCAACAGCACGACAGCTGGCCAGGCCGTCACCGTGGAGCTCTTCCTCACCCTGCAGCTAGTGCTCTGCATCTTCGCCTCCACTGACGAGCGCCGTGAGGACAACCTGGGTGCCCCGGCCCTCTCCATTGGACTGTCTGTGACACTGGGCCACCTCCTTGGGGTGAGTGATGGCTGCCAGCTCCACGCTCCCCAGAGGAACAGACACCAGGACCCCCAGAGGGGCAGAGATACATGGCATTCCTGTGAGGGATAGACACACGGAGGCACTTCAGAGGGGTGGATGGGCACAGATCCCAAAGGGACAGGTGTCTTGCCTCCTCAACTCCCATCCCACTCAACCCCCCCCAAAAAATAAATGAGCCCAGAGTCCTGTAAACAGAGCATGGACTGAAATCACCAGCGTGTGGATTCCCTCTGGGTTGAGGCCAAACTCTGGAGAAAGAGAACAGGGATCCTGGGGCCAGGTGGTGGTACACATGGTACAATGCACAAGGGCCCAGGTTCAAGCCCCTGGTCCCCATCTGCAGGGGGAGAGCTTCAGGAGTGGTGAATCAGGGCTGCAGGTGTCTCTGTCTCATTCCCCCCCCCTTATCTCCTCTCCCCTCTCAATCTCTCTCTGTCTCTATCCAATAATAAATAAAATAAACAAATATTTTTTTAAAAAGAGAGCAGGTATCCCTGGCCCCCCACAGTCCCCCACACCACCCCCATCTCTTCTTGCAGATCTACTACACCGGCTGCTCCATGAACCCTGCCCGCTCCCTGGCCCCAGCCGTAGTCACCGGCAAGTTTGATGACCACTGGGTAATGGCTGAAATTCCCCTGCCCTCCTCCCCCCTCCACCCCCAGGAGCCCTCTCCATCAAGGGAGGTGGGAGATGAGCCTCCTTGCCCTAAACCTTCACCGTCCTCTGGGGTGGGGGTGGAGATGGGTGGAGGTGGGTGGGGGCTTAGGAAGGGGCTTAGGTCAAAGGTTTCCACATGTCAGTTTCCACATGTCAGTGAGGATCGCTGTTCCTGCCTCCTCGGCCTTAGGGAAGGATTAAGTGAGGTTAAGGGAGTGAAAGCTGGTGTCTTAGAACCTTGGAGACTTGCTGATGTTTACGTTAGCGAGTGCACACGCTTTTGTTTATTTTATTTTTATTTTATGTTTTATATTTTATTTAGTGATTTATTTAGGTGGGGGGGGGGCTCATGCATGTGCAGCTTTCCCGCTCCAGGCCACCTACTCCTCCACACTCACAGTGGCACAGAGGCACACACACAGCATGTCCCACTGGCATAGCGTCTCCCTTGTGCCTAGGGCTGGAGCTTGGATTCCGCAGGGGGCGATGCGGGTACCCTACAGGGGTGCTCCCTCTCCCACCAGCACACACTTTACAACTTCGTGCTTGTCTAGTGCTTAGTGTTTGTCAGGTCTTGTTCTAAGTGCTGTGCAAACAGTCGCTTGGTTAGTTTTCACAACCACCCGGGAGGTAGGTATTACAGCAATGAATGGAAACTAAGGCAAGGAGGGGACAAGAACCCACAAATGCACCCTCCGCCTCACCCCCCCACCACCACCCCAGCAAGCCTTCTCCCAGCAGTTTGTTCCTAACGACAGGAACCTGAGCGTCAGAGAGCACTTTGGGGGTGTTGGTGGGTGCGTCCCCCGGCCTGGACCTGAGCGTCCGTCTCCGCTCGCCCCCAGGTCTTCTGGATCGGACCCCTGGTGGGGGCCATCCTGGGCTCCCTCCTCTACAACTACGTGTTGTTCCCGACCTCCAAGAGCCTGTCGGAGCGCCTGGCGGTGCTCAAGGGGCTGGAGCCCGACACCGACTGGGAGGAGCGCGAGGTGCGGCGGCGCCAGTCTGTGGAGCTGCACTCGCCGCAGAGCCTGCCCCGCGGCAGCAAGGCCTGAGCCCCCCGCCCGTCTCGACCCTGCTCCGCAGCCCCAGGTCGCGCCGCCCCGGCCATAGCTGCTCTGAGCCTGGGCCTGGGAAGTGCGGGCGACCGCGAGCAGGCAGCGGGAGGTTCTAGAGAGCCGGCCCCTGGTGGGGCGCTGCGTGGGGTGGGAGAGCAGTGTGCGCCCATCTTGGCGGGTGGGGTCCGCACAGGCCTGCTGGTGTGTGTTCACCCCCAGCGACCCTACCCCCAGGGCGGAACTGTGGGTGCCTCCCCAGGCGTGAGCAGATGTGCCTGTGGGGGTGCCTGCGTGCAAGGGAGGGTGGCCTCTCATTCCAACTGTGACCCTTCCTCCCCAGTTGCAATAAATCCACGTCCCCCGAAGCAGATGAGTCCTGCCAGGCACCCCAGAACCCCTCCCCTCCTAGAAACTTCCCCCAAGCTGCAGTGGGAGTCTGAGGGGTGGGAGGGTGGCTCCAGGCAGACAGGTACTAACCACGGAACAATAGCCCCAGAAGTGACCCCTCTGAGGAAAGGAGAGTTGGGACCTCCTTTCAGCCCACCCCCACCCTTAGGGATGGGGGGCCACTTCACAGCAGGTATATGCACTCAGGCTGCACATATATGCACAAGACCCCCTCCCCATCTGGGGGGGGGTGCGGTTCCAGACCCAGAGATTAGCCTCCACTGTGGTGGAGAAAACAAGAGGCCTTTGTATGCCCCAGGCCTTTGTCTCAAGGCAGGGGGAGATTTGCAACTAGACACTTTTTGAAAGGAGACACTCCGTTTCGCAAGTGGCTAGGCCCATGTGCCTCACACCTCTAGCTGGCTGGGCAAGGCACCCAGGCACGCAACCACAGGCACCAGGCACCAGGCACCACAAGGCAACACCCCCTCCAGCACCCATCCCTGCCCCTCCACACGTCCCCCAACAGCTCTTCCTACCCCCCCATCTGCCACTCTCCCCCTCCTCCCTTTAGTTGTTGGGGAGAGAGCAACCTTGCACTCCCAGGGGCCCAACGAGGGAAATGACTTGTCCAGGCAGAGGCAGGTCCATTTCCAGGCCAGTGCAATGGTTCGCAAATGAGATTAAGTGGGATTAAGTGAGCTGATGCATGTCCGGATGCTGTGTGAACTGTAACTCCACATGCCATCAGCACCTACGATGAGAACTGTATCATTATGTCTGCTTCCTGGGGAGAGGATGCAGAAGGGACCTGAGCCCAGCCTCCCCTGCCTCTTTTGGTTAGTGGTCAAGACAAAGGAGGGTACTGGGAGCCCTCCCCACCCTCCACCCCCATCACCAGAGCAGACAGAGGAAAGACTTCGGACATCCTGGTGCCTCTGGAAAGCCGGAGCACACCCTGGCTGGTCTTCCCTCCCTTTCCCCACCCCAAGCCCTTCAGTCACCCCACCCCACCCCAGCCCACCCCACCATACCTAGCCCCAGAACCACACCTCCAGCCCTGATACTCTCTTTGGCAGCCATGCTGTCAAGGCTCTTTCTGCCCCAAGGTGCTCTAAACCACACACCCCTCCCTAGTGCACTGAGGTCCCCACCCTGTGTGCAGAGTGAGTCCATCTACTCCCTCGGTCTTTTCTCTCTTGCCTAGTGCTCCCTTTGGGGTAGAAAGAGGCTGCCCTGGCCCCCTCAGAGCTATGGAGGTGATGCTCACAAGCCCTCCTCCCCACACACACCTTGGGCTGGGGATAGCTAAGTTGCTTCACAACTGGGGGAGGGGTTGAATCTGAGACCAAAGTGTCTTCAGGGGCTGTGCTCCTGGACTGAGTGTCTCCAAGCTTTGAGTGACTCTGGGGTGGTCTCAAGCACCGCAGCCTCATCCCACCTCACCCTAGCATGGTTCTCTGCAAATTGCCAGAATTCCTATCTCTGTCCAGCCCTTACTGGGTTGCATCTCATCCCAAACTACCTATAGGGTCTCTACCACCCAGAGTGGGGTTACTGAGGTCAGAGGTCAAAGGAGTCAAAGCCATGTGAATGAAAGAAAACCCACAGCTCAAATTTCTTAAGTCCCTCTCCCACTCTCACTTTCACAGATTAAGAAATTGAGGCTATATAACTAGTCTAAACCCACACAACTGTGCATAGTGGAACCAGAACTGGAACTCAGGTCTCCTCATCCACTGTCCTATGTTCCTTCCCTTCAGAAGACAGAAGAGAGCAGGTCTGTGTGGAGGCAAGTGCTCAGACCTCCCCGGGAGCCCCCAACAGAAGCTAAAGCCTGGACTTGTCCCATGGTCAGCTGGCAGACACAGGGCCTGGGGACAGCCATGGAGGCAGGGGACATGACAAAGAGCAACCAGTCTGGAGGAGGGTGGCAGCCAGACACACTCCAGGCCAAGCAGAGGCAGGGCAGCATAGAGGCAGATGGTTCCCAAACTGTGGACAGGACTGAGCTGAGGGGAGGAGGTGGTCAGCCAGTAGTTCCAGCAGTCTCCATTCCTGTAGCCCCAAGTTTTGCCAGATGGCTGTGCACCTGCAAATGCTACTTCTGTGTTGTTTTGTGATGTAAGCTGTGTCTGTACATACACAATGTCCCCCTCCTAAACTGTAGGCCCTGTGGGGCAGGGGGTCGCCCAGTCTTCCAGTTCTTGGGGGTCATTCTCCTGTCTTCCTTTGTCTAACCTAGCATAGTGCTCTGCATGTTATAAGCACTCAATAAATGTTCATTTGCAACAGAAAAGAAAAAGCTGTTTCTTCCACTACTGAGACATAATCGATACACAGGGGCCACAGAGGTAGCTCAGCTGGTAAAGTGCAGGACCCTGGGGTCCGTCCCGAGCACCACATGGAGCACCAGCGACAGCAGGGGATGGGAGCACTTCATGGACGGTGGAGCAGGGCTTTGGTGTCACCTCCATTTTCCTCTATTTCTCCTTCTCTCCCTCTTTCTTAAAAGATACAGAATAAAAACTGGACCAGGAGGCAGCATGGTGGCATGGTGGGTCCACAGAGCCCTGGGTTCATTCCCCTGCACCATATTAAAAAAGAAAGGAAAAAAAAAAAGCAAGAGATAGTCATCACAGAGGCCAGGGAAGTGGCTCAGTGGCAGACTTCAGGACGCCCATGTGGAAGGTCACAAATCCAATCTCTGACACTGCATTCACAGCATCTCTCTCCGTGTGTGTGTGTGTGTGTGTGTGTGTGTGTGTGTGTGTGTGTGTGTGTGTGTGTGTGTGATAATAAAACATCAAAAAGAGAGAGCCAGGAAATAGCTCCCCTGGCAAAGTGCATTCTTTCTTAGCTGAGGGGTCCAGGATTCAACCCCAACACCACAGGGGAGCACCATGGAAGTTCCACAGATGATGTTATAGTGTCTCCCTCTCTCCATCTGTTTCTCTCTGTGTCTCTGTTTCTGTTTCTCTCTTCAAAAGAAAAGAATATCAAATTGGGCCAGGGAGGCAGTTAAGGGTCATTGCACTGTGTGGCCACTAGACAAAGCAGAGAGCAGCCCCTTCTGGTCTCTCTGCACATGCAGCATCGAGTCACGAGTCAGGCAGGCACCTCTGGGGTCTTGGACAAGGAAACACCTCAACGCACTCCTCCTGCTCACCTTCCTCCAACCCTTCTCATCTAGGCTGAGAGCAGCCATCACCCTGCTGCCCTGGACATATATATATATATAGCTATATATATATATATATATATATATATATATATATATATAGCTCTGCAGTCTCACACATCTTGTGAGTTCTGTGGGGAATGTTGTGGGGCTCCCCCTTCACAAGGGATCCAGGATACACACACACACACACACACACTCTCTCTCTCTCTCTCTCTCACACACACACACACACACACACACACACATACAGTCTGTCTGTTTCTCTCTCTCTCTCTCACACACACACACACACACACACACACACACACTCCCGAACCCCCCAGGCCTCTCCCTGGATTCCATGTAACCCCTCCCCCTCACAGCCTCCCCCCCCCCCCCCCCCCCGCCAAGGAGTGGCAGACCCAGCCCAGCTGCCCAGGCCTCTGCCCAGCAACACCTTTCCCTCTCAGGTGAACTCTACTGGCCTCCAGCACTCTGTCCTCAGCATGTCATTCTGTCCCTCATCCTGCAGCTCCAGCCACACGGCTCCTCCCCACAGCTGCAATGCCCCCCACCCCCATGTGTGCTCTTTCCCTCTCCCAGTCTGTGTGTAGCTATCACCTTTTCAGCAAGGTCTGTAGTGACACCCTGTATAGGATGCTGAAATCCCCCCCGGCCCCTCTAGCACATATTCCATTTCCCCATGGCACTTACAGGCTGCATTGTGCCAGGTCATCTACACAAGCCCATTGTCCTTCTCCACTGAAATATTAGTTCCACAAGACAGAGGAGCTATCTGCTAGCTCATGGTCAGGTCCCCAGTGCTTACAACAGTGCCTGGTATATAGCAAGTGCTCAATAAGTCTTTGTAGCTGGGTTTGTTTTAAATAGTTATTTATTTCCTTTTGTTGCCCTTGTTTTTTATAGTTGTAGTTATTGTTGTTAATGATTTTCTTTTATCTTTATCTGTCGGATAGAGACAGTCAGAAAGGGAAGGGGGTGATAGAGAGGGAGACAGTCAGAGAGGGAAGGGGGTGATAGAGAGGGAGAGAGACAGAGAGACACCTGCAGCACTGCTTCACCACTTGTGAAGCTTTCCCCCTGCAGGTGGGGACCAGGGGCTTGAACCTGGACCCTTGAACTCTGTAACATGTGTGCTCAACCAGGTGTGCCATTGATGTTGCTCAACCTGGCCCCTTGATGTTGATGTTGTTGTTGTTGTTGTATAGGACAGAGAGAAATGGAGAGAGGAAGGGAAGACAGAGAGGGGGAGAGAAAGATAGACACCTGAAGACCTGCTTCACTGCTTGTGAAGCAACTCCCCTCCAAGTGGGGAGCTGGGGGCTCGAACCAGGATCCTTATGCTGGTCCTTGCACTTCATGCCACCTGCACTTAACTCACTGCACTACCACCCAATTCCCGTGTTTGTTTTTTTTTTATACAAATCTTTTAAAAAATATTTTATTTACTAATGAGAAAGATAGGGAGAGAAAGAACCAGACATCACTCTGGTATATGTGCTGCTGGTGATTGAACTTGAAACCTCATGCTTGAGAGTCCAATGCTTTACCTACTATGCCACCTCCCAGACCAACTCAATAAATCTTCATAGAGTAAATGAAGCTCTTCCCCAACACTGGGGACATGGGAAGTGTCACCTACTGCCACTTAACCTGCCACATTTATCCCTATACCTCAACTATTTTCAGAGAATCCAAGGGCTCCAGTGTCAGAAAAGAGGGAAAGACACACACACACACACACACACACACACACACACACACACCCTTCCTAAGAGATTTTTTTAACTAGAGTTCTGCTCAGCATCAGCTATTAGTGATGCTTGGGCCTGAAGCTGGGAACCCTCTTGCATGCAAGTACCACTGTGTATCTCCCCAATCATACTTCCTGAGAGATTCAATTGCCCCCACTATTAGTGTGGAAATCTGCCTTCAGGGCCAGACTCAAGTGCTTAGGGTAACAACAACTCCAGAACAAAGTAGCTCCAGTAGTTTCTTGTGATAGACCAGGGACAGAGTGGCCCTGCTGGTTAGAGAGAGATGGAAAGGGGCTGAGTGGTGACACACCTGGTTGAGTACACGTTACAATGCACAGGGACCCAGATTTGAGCCCTCGCCCCCCCCCCCACACACACACACAGGGGAAATGCTTTGTGAGTGGTGAAGCAGTGTTGCACGTGTCTCTGTGTCTCTCTCCCTCTCTATCATCCCCTTCCTTCTCAATTTCTGGCTGCCTCTATCCAATAAATAAAGATACTTTTAAAGAATTAGAGAGAAAGAGAGAGATGGAAGAACTTCAAGCATTAGCCTAGGAGACACAGCCTGTTGTTCCTAACAGCAAGCACAACATGACCCCTGAGTCCCATTTCAGGTCTCTGTGTGACCCTCAGCAAGATAACAACTCAAGCATCTGGGTTTCGTCACAGCTAGCTCAGAATTAAATCTCACAGAGGAGGTCAAATCCTCAAGTAGGCTCAGATCTTTTGAGTAGGAACCTCCCCCTGTAGGCTGGCCTCCCATGAGCGCTGCCAAGCCCTTCCTACTCCAGGACAAGTGAATTCATGAAGACAGTGTCTGGAGGGAGAGGCTAAGAAAGGTGGAAGAGTGCGGCTGAGATGCCCCTCTGGTTAGGGCACTGGACGTGCAACCCTAGGGTCCCAGTTTCATCCTAGGAACAAAGTGGTGCCTTGGCTCCTCTCTCTCTCTCTCTTTCTCTCTCTCTCTGCCTCATGTGAAACTCTCTCCCTCACACATGTAATAAAGTAAGGCCTAAAAAAGAAAACCAGTGAAAGGGCAGACTGGAAGCAAGTTCAACAACAATGGGAGGTGGCCTCCCGAGATCTCTGGAGTCTCTGTTCCACTTTGGGTCAGGCCCACATCCAATTCTGCTCCCAAGTTCAGAGACTCTTGCATGTGGTTGCCAACTTCTGCCTGGGCCCTGGGACGCATGGTAAAAAGGACAGACAGACCTCCAGCCTGGAGAGGAGGGCCAGGGGGAGTGGCTCCAACAGGAAACACAAGTAGGAACAATAGCCGGGTTTCTTTGGCCCCTGTTTCCTTTGGCCTCTTGGCTGCCAAGGAGCTCCTCTGGATGCTTGGCTCTGCTCCTGCCCCTCCCCTCCAGCCCTGGGCTCAAGGCTGAGAAGATACACCTGTTCTGTCCCTGTGCCCTTCCTTTGAGCCCACAGAGCCCTCAGGGGGGCTTTTTAAATCCTTGAGGCATGGAGAGGAAACCTGACTGAGTCTTAATCAGTGCCAGGCATGGTGCTAAGTGCTTCCCTTCAGTATGCCTAGGGAAGCACCTCTCCTGCTGCCTGGGTGTGGGGATGTCCCTGCCCCTCCTCCAAGTCCTCAAGGGCCTTCCCGTCTCATTCCTCACATGCCTCGACTGGGGGCAGGGGGAGGCTTGGGAGAGACAGAGAAGGACAGCTGGGAGATAGGGAGGAGGCTGAAGAAAATGTCACCCATTCCCGGAGTGGGAGGACTTCACTGTAAGGAGGGGGAGGGGCACAGAAAAAGACGTGTGAGAGATAGAAAATGATGTAGAGACAAAGGCAAAGAAAGTCACAGAAATTTAAGGGAGGCAGGAGAAATAAATAATAAAATTAGAAGAGGCAAGGAAGTGGCCCAGGATATGGTGAGGTGGCAGAGCTCTGCAAACATGATGTCCTGAGTTTGATCCCCAGCACCACCTATGACAGAGTACCGCTCTGGCCTTTCCCTTTCCCCCTCCTTTCCTCACTCCCTCCCACCCCCCCCCCGCCATGAATTTTTTGAAGTACTTTTTTAAAGAGCAGAAGTAAGGTGAAATTGGAGATAGCAATTGAGAGTTGAATTGAGAGACTGAGAAGGAGAAGCTAAGACTATAAATGGAATAAAAGAAAACAGCGCCAGAGAAGTAGCTCACTTGGATAGTGCGCTACTTTGCCAAGTGCGAGTGACCCAGGTTCGAGCCTGCCCCCCCTCCCCACCGCACTGAAGAGAGTCTTCGTCTTTCAGTTGCTGTGGTTTCCCTCGCTCTCTCTCTCTCTACTGGATGGAAGGCAGGAACGGGGGAGAGATCCTTAGAAACAAACTGAAATGGTAGAAAGGGTGGGAAAGAGACTAAGAGACACACAGAGAAAAAGAATGACCGAGGAAGAGGGCAGGGAAACTGAAGAGAGAGAAGAAAGGGCGGGAGGGAGGGAGCTTGAGAAACAGACGGAGAAAAGCAAAGAAAGAGGAAAGATTGCAAGGGGAAAGATACCCAGACTGAGCCGTTTGAAGAGTGAGTAAAACAGAAGAAGAGAAGGAAGAGCGATGGGGGAGTGGGGCTGGGGAAGGAAAGTCGGAGCCCCAGGAAGCGGGAGAGCAGGCGCCGGGCGCCGGCACTGTCCGCACCGCCCCCCCACCTCTGCCCCAGAGCGCTGCAGACAAAGGGGCGCCCGGTCCCTGCCTTCGGGGTCCCTGGGCGTCGAGTCCGCGGCGCAGGGCGGGTTGGCACGGCGCCACCCGCCTCGGAGGCCGGGAGAGGCCCCGACGGCCCGGCCCGCCCCGCGCCCAGCCCGGCCGCCCGCCCCCGCCGCCCGCCGCAGGCACAGAGCCGCGCCGCGCCGCGGGAGCCACAGCGCTCCAGCCCTGCCGTGGGGAAGGATCCAGGATGCCTGGGTCTCGGGGCCAGGAGGAGCCGGAGCCCGAGCCCGGAGACACGGCCAAGGCCGGAGCGCGGACACGGACCGGCAGCGCGGCCCCGCGGGCACAGGCGCCTCGAGGCCGGTAGGGCGAGAGCGCGGAGCCGGCGGGGCAGCGCCCGGGAGCGGCCAGGCGCGCAGCATGCGCGGGGCCCCCGCCAGTCAGGGCTACACGGCCGCCTGGGTCACGTGTCCGCGCGGGGCCGGGGGCTGCGGGCCGCTCCCTCCCTGCGCGCCCGCCGGGGCCGCCCACTGCCCCCCCGCCGGGCCCGGCCGGCCCGTATATAGGGCGCCCCCGGTCGGCCCGCGCCAGCCCGCCCGCCGCGCCCAGGCCGCCGCGCCCCGCAGCCAGCCCCCGGCCCGGCCCGCCACCCCGACGGCCGCCCCCCGCCGCCGCCCGGCCCCCGCGCTCGCCATGAAGAAGGAGCTGTGCTCCGTGGCCTTCCTCAAGGCCGTGTTCGCCGAGTTCCTGGCCACCCTCATCTTCGTCTTCTTCGGCCTGGGCTCGGCACTCAAGTGGCCGTCGGCGCTGCCCACCATCCTGCAGATCGCACTGGCCTTCGGGCTGGCCATCGGCACCCTGGCCCAGGCCCTGGGGCCCGTGAGTGGCGGCCACATCAACCCCGCCATCACGCTGGCGCTGCTGGTGGGCAACCAGATCTCCCTCCTGCGTGCTGCCTGCTACGTGGTGGCACAGCTGGTGGGCGCCATCGCTGGGGCGGGCATCCTGTATGGGCTGGCGCCGCTCAACGCCCGCGGCAACCTGGCCGTCAATGCGGTGAGTGCCTACCGGGCAGGGCAGGGTCCTGGGGTGGGCTCGGACCCCGACTCCCTAAGACTTGGCCACACTTGGGCCAGAGAGCCCACACCTGGGCCAGGGACACTACACCTGGCCCAGGGAGCCCAACCAGGGCAGAGAGCCCACACCTGGGCCAGGGAACCACACCTGAGCCAGAGAGTCCACACCTGGGCTAGGGACCCCACACCTGGGCCAGAGAGTCCATACCTGGGCCAGGGAGCCCACACCTGGGCCAGGGAGCCCTACCAGGGCCAGGGAGCCTACACCTGGGCCAGGGAGCCCAACCAGGGCCAGGGAGCCCACACCTGGGCCAGGGAGCCCACACCTGGGCCAGAGAGCCCACACCTGGGCCAGGGAGCCCACACCTGGGCCAGGGACCCCACACCTGGGCCAAGGACCCTACACCAGGACCAGGGAACCCACACCTGGGCCAGGGAGCCCAGACCTGAATGAGCCCAGGCCAGGAAGGGGGCCATGGCTGGTGTGAGACCCTGGCCATGCTCCCCTCCCCTTTTGCTGGCCTCTCCAGGGGGCTGCTGCCCATCCTTTCATGCTGGTAGCTTCCCCTTCTCTTCTGTCTCACATCTGAGCTCCATCTTCCTGGTTGGGCCCCCATTGCCACTCTCCTCCGACCCTCAGTGGAGTATTTTCACAAAACCCTCAGAAAGTCATGGGTGGAAATCCTGATTTGGGGTGGCATGGCCTCCCCTGGGCCCCTTTGGCTGGACCTTTATATGTGTTGGTTGTAACACCCCCAACCAAATGTCAAGGAGTATTGCACTTAGAATCCTCTTTCAGGGGATTCCATGGAGGGTCTCTGGTGAGTGTTGGTTCCTGCTCCCAGCCCCCTGCTGCCTCCCCCCCTCCCGCAGCCCCAGATTCAGATGTCCCATGAAAACTGGGTTCATTAATCAAACACAGAGGAGGATTTTCTCGGCCATTGTCAAGCTCTGAGTCAGCCCCACCGGAGAGACGGGTTTGGGGTTGGCACAGGCAGCAGGTCAGGCACGGGTGTGAGGCGGGCTGGGGGTGCAGTAGGCAGACTGGGCAGATGCCCACAGGGGGGAGGGAGGATGCCAGCTGGTGGGGGTTGGGGATTGGGCAGCACTGTTGCCAAGCCGGTGTCCAGGATCAGTTCCACCCCTACCCCATACTCTGTCCTCTGGCCACTGGCCCACATGCTGAGCCTGGTGCATGTGGTGAAGGAAGTACGTGGTCCCTTCGGTTTAACATGCAGTTGGTGTGGCAAGTCAGAGGCTTCCAGCTCTCTGGCTCAAGGGTGTCTTTGGGGGGTCAAAGCCCCCCCCTCCTCCAGTCCCTGGCCCAGATGCCAACCAGTATCCTCACCCAGCCGCTTCCCTGCAGCTCAACAACAATATAACACCGGGCCAGGCCTTGGTGGTGGAGCTGATTCTCACCTTCCAGCTGGCACTCTGCATCTTCTCCTCCACCGACACTCGCCGCACCGGCCCCGTGGGCTCCCCGGCCCTGTCCATCGGCCTGTCTGTCACACTGGGCCACCTCGTAGGGGTAAGGGAGGCTATCCCCAGACTGTGGTTGTGGACACCCCTCAGGTAGACAGTGGGGCCCTTGGAGCACACCCCTCCAGACTACCAAACTCCAAGCAAAGGCCACAATCGGGGAGGGGGGTGTTGCTGCTCTCTGGGGCAGGAAATCAAGTGCAGCTGGGCACAGAGAGGAGGGGTGTGCTCTGGGGAAAGGCGTCCCTCCCCTGGCAACCGAGAGTGCTGACATGTGACCCCACTGAGTGTGAGCTGGAGGAGTGGGGAAGAGACCTTGGGAGAGGGCTTTGAGAGCCCCCTCACCCGCCTCCACACAGATCTACTTCACCGGCTGCTCCATGAACCCGGCCCGCTCCTTCGGCCCCGCAGTGGTCATGAAGCGGTTCAGCCCCGCACATTGGGTATGTCTACAACTCCCCTGTGCCCTGGTGAGGGGGTGTGGGACCCCCGCCCTACCACAAGGGCTAACTGGGCTTTCTGGATGCTGTGGGGCCCTGAGACAGAGGGTGGGTCAGGGGAGTGGTAGCTCCAGGGGGCCTGAGAGGACCACAGGGTGCAGCCAAAGCAAGGGCAGAGGAGGTTCCTCTGGACAGAGCCTCTGGGGTGGAGGTTGGGGGAGGCGTAGCTGTTTCTCTGTCTTCCTGTAGAGAAGGGGATGTCTGCACCTCGGTGATGCTCTCTGAGGATTCTGCATCTGTCTCCTGGAGTGTCCTTGTGTCTATCCTTGAGGATGCTTGATTTCAAATAGTGGAAGCAACTTCTTGCCTGTGGGTCTGTCCCTCCAGATAACCTGTCTGTCTCTTCCTGTGAGAGCACACAAGCTCCCTCTCTAAGGTCTGTCTCTACCCCTGCATGCAAGTGTGAGGAGTCCTGTTCCCCATCTCTCTCTCTCTCTCTCTCTCTCTCTCTCTCTCTCCCTCTCTTTGGATCTTAATGTCGGTTAGCTCTTGAGGACCAGTTGTCTCTGTTTAGAGAGGGGCTGGAGGGCTGGGAGCTGACTCATCTAATAAAACATATACATAACCATGCTTGAGGACCTGGGTTCAAGTCCCAGCATCACACAAGAGCACCAGGTACAGCATGGAGAAACCCCATGGACAGTGAAGCAGTGCCTTTGATCTCTCTCTCTCTCTGAAATAAAAGGAATGAAAAAGTCCATGAGGAGCCATGGGATTGCACATGACCGAGGCCCTGGCTCTAAAATCAACAAATAATTAAGATTGGGGTCAGAGGGGTCCTGTCTCTCAGGAGCTCTGTCCCCTCTGAGTATCTGTAGCTCATGTTCTCGTCATTGGGAGCCCACTGTGTCAGTTTCCTTTTTTAAATGTTGTTTCTTTTTTATTTACTTGTCTTTATTTGATAGAATGGATAAAAATTGAGGGGGTAAGGGAAAGAGGGAGAGAGAAAGAGAAACATTTGCAGAGCTGCTTCACTGCTTGCAGAGCTGCCCCCTGCAGTCAGGGGCTGGGGGCTTGAACCTGGGTCCTTGCACATGATAATGTGTGTGCTCAACCAGATGTGCTCCTGCCCAGCCCTGCTATGTTAGTTTCTATGTTCTCAAGTTGAGAGACAGTCTCCCTCTGGGCACTGGGCAGTCTGTCTGTGTCTCCCCTGAGGGTCTGTTGGTCTGTCCCCAGAGGCAGAAGGCCTGACAGCTGCCCTGTCTCCCCCAGGTGTTCTGGGTGGGACCGATCCTGGGTGCTGCCCTAGCTGCCATCCTCTACTTCTACCTGCTCTTCCCCAACTCTCTGAGCCTGAGCGAGCGTGTGGCCGTTGTCAAGGGCACTTACGAACCTGAGGAGGACTGGGAGGAGCAGCGGGAGGAGCGGAAGAAGACCATGGAGCTCACTGCCCACTGAGTAGCACCTGGCAGGAGCCACCACAGGGGCTGAAAGGAGTGTGACCCGCACAGCCTTCTCCCCCAGGCAGGGGGATCTGGGCTGCAGAGGAGGCACTGGCTCCTGGCTGGACTGCAGCCAGAGACAGAAGCAGGGCCCCATGATGGGACTCTTGGGGTGGGGGCTGGGGGCTGGGGGCTGGGGCCTGTGGCAGGAAGGTCCCTCTGGGACTGAGCAGACTGCTATGTGGGGTCAGAGCACAGTGCCATGCTTGCAGGCTGCCTGAGGCCACAGTAGAAGGGTGTGGCCTACAGCCTCTGTCCCCACTCTCACCCCACCAAACCCGCACACAGCAGGGGTGAAGCTCTCCAAGCTCCTTAAGAGGGAGGCAGGCTGGTTGATTGAATGCTGCCTTATTTATTTCTGGGCTGCTGGTGATTGGGGTGAGGGGGGTGCTTCCCAATAAACCACTAACATTCATGTTCTGCCTCATGTCTCCCCCAGAGCTGCTTCCTTCATCACCACCACCACCCACACCCCTACACACAAGGTCTCCATAGCCCTCTGTGGAAAGACAGGGAGTTGAGGTCAGGGAGGCTTGGAAAGTCAGGAGTGAGGCGGTATTGGGGGGTGGGGGAGCAGGAGGAGACCAAGTACAGAAAGACCTCTAGTCAGGGTTGGGGGGACAGTGGGAGCTGGGAAGAAGGGATGGTCACTGGCTCTTCCCTCCACCCCTACACCCCTCCCACCTCAGCTATGTCAAATCCCTGCCTCTTGAATAGGGCCTGGCCCCAGAGCCAGGGTGTGCCAGGCAGGGTGGAGGAGAAGTGAGCCAGACAGTAGCCCCTTGAGATGCCAAGAGGATGACCTGCCTGCTAGACCTGTCATCAGGATGGAACCCTGGACGCCCCTCTCTGCACCTCAGTGTCCCAGAAAGGCACCATGATGGGAGAGACCCACCCACACAAACATGGACACATCGCTGAAGCCACACCAGCCAGGCTTCCTCTCTCCAGCTTTGCTGACCAGCATCCCAGCTGTCCCCACTCTGGGCCTGAAGTTCTGTCCTTACCTGCTCCTGGCCTGTGGGGCTCCTGAGGGAGGGATAGCCCCATCAAGATACTTCACCTTATAAGTCCTAAAATGAGATTCAGACATGCTTTCCTCAAAGGGTTGTTGTTGTAGGGTCAGTGAGATGAGGCCATGGCATTCCTGAAGCCACGCTGGTGGACTAAACTGCATGGGAGTGAGGGGCCAGGCTTGGAGCCTGGTAACCTGAGTTCAGTTCTTACCACATGGCTGCTGGTAGCATCTCTGAGTTTTAATGACCCCACCTGTACAATGGGGAAGTTTGTACTCATTGCATGGGATGTGGTGAGGATAAAAATAGGGACCAGGGGGAGTCGGGCGGTAGCACAGTGGGTTAAGCGCAGTGGTGCAAAGCGCAAGGACTGACATAAGGATCCCGGTTCAAGCCCCCGGCTCCCCACCTGCAGGGGAATCACTTCACAGGTGGTGAAGCAGGTCTGCAGGTGTCTGTCTCTCCCCCTTTCTGTCTTCCCCTCCTCTCTCCATTTCTCTCTGTCCTATCCAACAACAATGACAATAATAACTATAACAATGAAACAACAAGGGCAACAAAAGGGAATAAATATTTTTTAAAATAGGGGCCAGATGGTGGTGTACCCGGCTAAGGGCTCACATTATAGTGCACAAGGACCCAAGTTCAAGCCCATGGTTCCCACCTGCAGGGGGAAAGCTTCACCAGTCGTGAAGTAGACCTACAGGTGTCTCTGTCTCCCCCTCCCCCTCCCCTCTCAATTTGCCTGTCTCTACCCAATAATTAGTAAATAAAAAAAGAAAAGAAAAAAATGACACAATAGGTAGAAGGAAATGTACATGTGGATGAGAGCAAAGGAACTTCTCAATAAACAAGTACTTTGAGGACCTCAGACACACCTCAGTGTTTAAATCCTAACTTCTGCTTCTCTCTGGGGCTAGGATGCTCCCCCTTGACCTTCTACTTAGCCCTGAAGAGGAGAGGCCGGGAGATGTAGGAAATGAACTGAGGGGTGTGGGAGAAGATGTAGCCCCTGACTGGGAAGATGCCGAGGGTGACGAGAGGCAGAGTCCTCACAGCCCTCCTCCAGACTTGGATCTGGCATCCAAATCCGACCTGGAACTGCCACACATACATGCACACACCACCACCACCACCACCACCACCACCACCCCCATGCACACGCACACACACATACACACGCGCACGCACACACACACACACACGCACACACACATACACACACACGCACACACACCGGTCTGGCCCCCCAGCTAACAGCAATGACAAATGGCAGCTCTGTGACCCTGGAACCTCTGTCAAAGAGCGACCCTGCGCAAGTGCCAGCTCTGACCAGCAGGGGGGGCGCCTCACCCACCAAATCCAGAGCCGCTGGGCTTCCTCTTCCACAAGCCTGGGGTCGGGGGAGGGGGCGGCGTGGCCCAGAGTCTCTCAGGCTGGAGAAGGCGACACCGACACCCCAAGTCCACTACCTCTCCACTGTTTGGGTGAGGGTTTCCCATGGCCCCTCACTCTCCAGAAAACACAGGGGTAGACACAGCTGTAAGGGGGAGGCTGCTCATTCCCTCCAGCCCAGCGACTTGAGGTCCTTTCTCTGGGCCCCAGGTGAACCGTGGGCCTGAGGGAGACAGACCTCAGCAGAGGGGGAGGCCTTTGGCCCTGAGCCCCTAGGAGGCGGGGCCCCCCTAGGGCTTGGCGCGGACGGGTTGCGCTGTGGGGCTGTTTGGCCAGCAGAGGGCACTGTGCACCTTGGTGTCTGCGCTGCACAAAGAGCTCGGCTCACAGGAGGGCACACGCTATCCCCGCTGACCCGCCGGCAGCGCAGGGCCCTAGTCTTCCTGGCATCACAGCTAGCAGGGGTGAGTGAAGCCACGTCAGCCCGCATCCCATCTCTCACGGCAGCTCCAGGCCAACTCTGGGAGCCTGTGTGTAGCCAGTCTTCCACACTTGCCCGTCACCCCCTGACCCTCTGCTCCACCTAAACCAGGATCCCAATTAAAAGCCTTGGGCCAGCGAAATAGCTCATGTGGTTAGTGTGCTGCTTTGCACGGTGCATAGCACAGGTTCAAGCCTGGCCCCCACTGCATTGAAGGAAACTTCTGTGCTGTAGTCTTTCCCCCTTTCTCTCTCTCTCTCCCCCCCTTTCTCTCTCTCTGTCTCAAGAAAGAGGGAGGGAGTCTTGATGGCCCGAGGGGATGGTCCCTCCCCCACTGCCCGGGGGCTGCCTGTTTCCACAGAGGAGAGTGGGCGTGGCAAATAGTGGGGAGATGGAGTTAAGACAGAGAATGGAGAGAGGGTTAGCTGCCTGGGTGTTTGGACAGGGGAATAGGTGGGCCCTCTCAGGCCTGTCTGAGTCCCCATTCCTCTTCTAAGGGCACGAGCCCTTCTTATCTCACCATACTTTGTGAGCATCATTGAGACAATGGAGGGTGGTTCCCTCTTTTCTCCCTGTTCCACCCTTCTTCCCCACAGCTGGCTCCTCCTGCCTCCCACAGGTCCCAAGGAAGCCTGAACCACTAGGAGATGGGGCACACACCCACAGCACACCCCTTGGAGAAGCCACCACCCCTTGACCCAGTCCCCAGAGCCCAGAGACAGGCTTCTGGGAGGCAAGAGGACACAGACAACTAGCAGGTGACTGTGGGCAGCCGGGCGTGGGCCTCAAAGCTGGGCCTAGAGCCCAGGACTGGTTGGATCCAGGGTGGGGCTAGCTGGAGCAAGTCCGGCCAATGCCCAGCTGCTCTTGGAGGGAAAAGGACCCTGTCCCAGCTCAGGCTGTGTCCCCAGGAGGCTGTGTTCCAGGGCCTAGCACAGGGCCACAGGTGCCACAGGTGCAACGTGCCCAGAGCTGCCACCCCCCCACACACACAGTCATGTCCACTGAGGTTTTTATTAAAAGGCTCCTTTATGCCAGGCTAGCCCAGAAATCTGCTCTGAAACAGTTTGGGCACTAAGGAAATGGAAGCCAGAACTCACCTCTGCTCAAATCTGGCTTCTTTATGAACCTCAACTAGACTCAAAGAGGGAATCAGACTTGAGCAAAGTCTTGATGGTGCAGCAAGGCCGAAAGGCCTTCTCAGCTCAGGGTGCAGAACATTCAGAGCTCAGAAGCTTGGCCCAGCTGGAGCAGGGGTGGAGCCTGGACAGCAACAGAGACCTCCCTCCGTTTCAGATGTGGATCTGCATTTGATCCTAAGGCCATGGGGAGCTCTTGAATGTTGTTGAGAAGAGTGATGTGATCAGCTTTGCATTGTATTTATTTATTTATTGCCTCCAGGGTTATTGCTGGGGCTCAGAGCCTGCACTATGAATCCACTGCTCCTGGAGGATATGTTTTCCCTTTTGTTGCCCTTGTTGTTATTATTGTTATTGCTGTTTTTGTTGCTGGACAGGACAGAGATAAATTGAGAGAGGAGGGGAAGACAGAGGGGGAGAGAAAGATAGACACCTACAGACCTGCTTTACCACTTGTGAAGTGACCTCCTGAAGGTGGGGAGCCAGGGGCTCGAACTGGGATCCTTGCACCAGTCCTCACGCTTTACCCCTCATGCCATGTACACTTAATCCGCTGTGTGACCGACCGCCCAACCCCCTGTATTTATTTTTTGAAGACATATCTTAGTTTCTTTCTCTCTTTTTTTTTAAATTTTTTCCTTTATTGGGAGATTACTGTTTTACATTCAACAGTAAATACAATAGTCTGTACATGCGTAACATTTCTCAGTTTCCCACAACAATACAACCCCCACTAGGTCCTCTGTCATCCTTTTCCAGGACCTGTACTCCCCCCACCCACTCACCCACCCCAGAGCCTTTTACTTTGGTGCAGTACACCAAGTTTCTTTCCCTTTAGTTCATTTATTATTTTCCAAGATATGCTTATATATAAACCATGTGTGCTGCTTAGCTCTGGCATATCTGATACTGGAGACTGAACATGGGGCCTGGTTGAGTGCACATGTTACAGTGTGCAAGGACCTGGGTTCAAGATCTCAGTCCCCACCTGCAGGGGGAAAGCTTTGTGAGTGGTGAAGCAATGCTGCAGGTGGCTCTCTGCCTGTCTCCCTCTCTATCACCCCCTTCCCTTTTGCTTTCTGGCTGTCTCTATCCAATAAATAAATAAAGACAATAAGAAGAAGAAGAACACAAGCCGTATGCTCTAGTGCTGACCTATCTCCCAGTCCTGCCTTCCAGTTTAGAAGTGTCTCTCTGACAGTGGAGGGGAGAATGGTGTGGAGGCTTGAGAGATAACCTGAGAGTCCATAGGAAGGTCAGTGTCGGTCTGGGGAGATAGCTCAGCCTGTTAGAGTACAAACTTTAGGTCAGAGAGCTGGCTCCATGTTATGGCACCAGCTTATATGCCTGAGGCCCAAAAGGCATTCAGTCTCCAGCACTACCTCATGCCAGAGCTGGACAGTGCTCAGGTTCTCTCTATCACTACCTCTATCCCTTTCTTTCTCTCTCTCCTCCCCTCCCTCCTTTCTCTTTTCAAAACCCAAGAAGCACTGCTCCTTCCCCAGGGCAGGAGGGAAGAGGGCAGCGGTTAGCTGAGTGTGTGATGTGGGGAAAGATGGCTTCCTGCCAGCTTGCCTGTCTGGGTCAGGGAGCAAGCTGGTCTGGCGTGTGGAAAAGCAGGAGTGAGTAGGGTACTTAGAGCAGAAGAGATCTGAAGAATGTGGAGTCTGGAGGGGATGTGAGGATGGCTGAGCTGAGCCACCACCCCCACTGAGTCTGGGGGACCATGGCAGCAGACTCACAGCTGGGCGGCTTTCCTAGCACAGATGGGGGCAGAGCAGCGTGACAGAGAGGGAGCTTCGGAGGACTTGGAGGGCACTGAGGTGAGAGGGCAGGATGAAGACAGCAGGAGGCTGGGGAGGGGGTAAGGTGGGGAAGCTGAGTGGACAGAGCCTGCAGCCTGAGCTGGGATGTTCACTTACAGATTTCAGATGGCCAGACCCAGGTGAGGCCAAGGGAGTGGGGCAGGAAGCAGACCAGAAACGGACCTGCCCACAGGAGACCATGAAGCCCCTCCTCAGCCAAATAGCAGAGATTCAGCTATTGAGCATCTACCTGGGCCAATATTTGGTCAAAGTACAAATAGGGATGAACAAAGGTTGACTCTTCTCCCCCTCCCCCCTCGGGGTGCACCGCCTCACTACTGAGGGCAGGGGGTGGGAGCGGGGTGGGCACAGGGACACCATCGTGACCGGAGCACCCAGGAAAAGAGATGGGGACACGGAAACTGAACCTTAGGAGTCACTAACCAGCGACCAGGGCAGAGGAGAGAACACATCCTCTAAGGAACAGGCAGCGGGTTGGTGGGGGTACTCCTGGGGGTCAAGGTCGAAGCAGAGAGGGAAGAGGTCGTGGGAGCAGGACCCCAGAGGACCTTGTAGGCCAGGCAGGCGCTCAGCAGGGAAAGGAGGCTGTGCAGGACTTGTCACTGGGGAGCAGCGGGATCAGATTTGCATTTTAGAAAGCTCTGCCGGCTGCAGTGTGGAGAATTGATTGGAGCAGAGCAAGGGAGCAGGCCGGGGGATAATGGTTAAAGGCAAAGAAGAGAGCCCAGTCAAGAAATGTTGAGGGTTCAAAATCAGCAGGACCTGGTGTTTTTACTGGCCAGAGACAGCGGGAGGGAAGGGTCAAAGGCACCTTTCAGGCACCAACCACCCCATGTGTGTGTGAGTGTGTGTAGGGGTTGGACAGAGAATACAGGATCTCGTTTTGAGAGAGGTTGAGTTTGAGGAGCCCAGAAACAACCAGGGGACACCTACCTGGATGGAGACATGTGGCCAGGGGACAGTTCAGCGAACCCAAATCAGGCTGAGGCAAAATCTTGCATCGGCAAGATAGCTCAGAGAGGGAGGCGGGGAGGTGGGTAGGGAGCTGTTTTGTCACAAGGATGATTCAAGTTAAAATCCAGCTCTCACCACACTAGGGGAATCTTTGGTGCTATGGTATCTTCCTCACCGTCTGCCTCTCTCTATCTGGAAAAGTCAGCTTGAGCTGTGATGGGGAAAAAAATGAAAAACCAGGGCTAGGAAATAGCATAATGGTTATATAAAAGACTTTAATGCTTGAAGCTCTGAGGCCTCAGGTTCAATCCCCTGCACCACTATAAACCAGAGCCATAAGCATTGCTTTGGTGTCTCTCTCTTTCACTAAATAAATAAAATATTTTATTTAAAAAAATAAAAGAAAAAAAGATGTGAAGACTATCATTTTAACAGCTGAGCAGCACTCTCTTAGAGGGAGAGGGAGCATTTGTGTTTGAGACAAGACCTTGATCTGCTGCGAGAGCAAGAGAGGTACATTGGGTCCAGGGGGGGAACTGAGGTCTCAAAGGTAGTTAAGCTGCCCCTGTGAGACTGAGAGGAATTGTTTTGGTTGCTGAGCAGGAGGGGGGGGAACAGACGCTAGAGAGGGGGTGGGGGGAGGAGAGAGGCAAGGAAAAGCCAGGAGGGTGAGTGAAAATTCCCACTACCCTACGTGCCCTTTGATTAGTGAAGGGAAAACTGCCTCTATTTGCCCCTCTGCTCCCAGGCCCATCATCCTGGGAATGTGGACTATTTTCACACCTGCTTTTTGTGAGCTGGGCCTTGGGTGGGTTTGTGGAGGCAGAAGCCTGGGCCCACTTAGAAGCTGAACCTGCAGGCAGAGGGGGCCAGGAGACCCCCAGAAATGCACAGGCTTCGAGCTGGGAGCCCAGTGATCCTACTCTGCCTGAGCTAGCATGGGGGTGTGAGCCATGCCCACCGCTGCCCCTGCACCCAGGGCCTCGGGTTGGGCCTCTGCCTGCAGCAGTGAGGCCTGTCCTGGCTGAACCCTCCTGGCAGGTTCCACATCAGTGCCCTGGCCCCTCCCCCCCCCTGTCAGGTGAGCTCAAGGTGGAGCAGGCATGTGAGTGCCACCCCCCAAACCTCCTACCAAGCCAACCACAAAACCCCACCAACCCACAGCTGCCCAGCACAGTCCTGTGGGCAGCAGCATGGCTGAGGAGCTGCAAGGAAGCTCTGACACAAGGCAGAGCAGTCAGAGAGCGGGCAAGAGAGGCAGGCCACGCGCAGAGGCAGCAACAGGCCTGGATGCCATGGAGCCGGACGAGCAGGGCTGGGCCCAGGCGCTGATGTGCCGGCTCTGGACAGCCATCAGCAAAGCCCTGTTTGCCGAGTTCCTAGCCACAGGGCTGTACGTGTTTTTCGGCGTGGGCTCAGCCCTCAGATGGCCTTCGGCACTGCCCTCTGTGTTGCAGATCGCCATCACCTTCAACCTGGCCACAGCCATGGCTGTGCAGGTCACCTGGAAGGCCAGCGGGGCCCACGTCAACCCCGCTGTGACGCTGGCCTTCCTCGTGGGCTCCCAGATCTCCCTGCCCCGTGCGCTGGCCTATATCATTGCCCAGCTGGCGGGGGCCACAGTGGGAGCTGCCCTGCTCTATGGCGTCACTCCAGATGACATCCGGGAGGCCCTTGGGGTCAATGTGGTAGGTGCGGGCAGGGGTGGCAGCAGCTCAGCCTGGTGCTCCCTGTCTGCTCTAGGCTGGGCCCTGGGCCCTGCAGAGTCAAGCTGCAGCCTTGCTGATGGTGGGGCATGGGCTTGTGGTTCGAGGAAAAGAGAGGTGAAAAGAGAGGGTACACTATGAGGTAGGAGCTGGAGGAGCAGGGAAGCTGCAGAGGGCTGGGGTCCTGAGCAGGGGAAGGGAACCCTGCTTAGTCTCTCCCCTCAAGTCCTCCCATATCTCTGCTCCTGTTTCCCAGGATCCACCATCTTTGCTACCCCCACTCCACATTCCCATAAGCATCTGTGTTCTAGCTGCTTCCCAGTCTCCTCCACCACCACCACCACACCCCCCCCTCAGTCCTGAGCCCGGCCTCTCCTTTGCACCACTGACCCCAAACAACTAGGGTGTGAGAGGCGTGATGCCAGTCAGCCTTCCAGGGCCAGCAGAGCCCAGTCACACAACTTTTTCCCTGGCCCCAGAGCTGGTGTATGTGGGTGTGTGTGTTGGGGGGGAGGAGTAGGGGCATCATCCAGTGTGACCCCTTCCCCTAGGTCCGAAGCAGCGTCTCCACTGGCCAGGCAGTGGCAGTGGAGCTGGTCCTCACCCTGCAGCTGGTGCTCTGTGTCTTTGCGTCCACTGACAGCCGGCAGACATCAGGCTCACCGGCTGCCATGATCGGAATCTCTGTGGCGTTGGGTCACCTCATTGGGGTAAGGAGCAGAGGCCACAGAGGCCCTGGAAGCCAGGAAGCATCCCTCACTGAGCCTGCAGAGGCTGGGGCTCCAAGCCGGGGCAGAGGAGGAGGCCCCACCCCCACCCCCAGGCCTGCTGGTGGTCTCCTCACGCCCTGAACCCACACTTGCTCCCCAGATCTACTTCACCGGCTGTTCTATGAACCCAGCCCGCTCCTTCGGTCCTGCTGTCATTGTTGGGAAGTTCACAGTCCACTGGGTAAGACCTTCTGCTGGTGGCTGTGGGGGTGGGAGATAAGGACTGTGACTTCACCTGCGATGTATCCACAGAGACTGAGGGAGACAAGCCTTCCCACCATAGACCAGTGTGACCTAAAGGGAAATGTCCCCAAGCTCAGAAGACCAGGGCAAATCTCCTGGCTTGTCTTTTCTCTCATTTCAGCTTCGAAGCCTGAGTACCCAGTGGATGGGCAAGAAATAGGCTAAGGTGGGGGTCGGGCGGTAGCGCAGCGGGTTAAGCGCATGTGGTGCAAAGCACAAGGACCAGCATAGGGATCCCGGTTCGAGCCCCCGGCTCCCCACCTGCAGGGGAGTCACTTCACAGGCGGTGAAGCAGGTCTGCAGGTGTCTGTCTTTCTCTCCCCCTCTCTGTCTTCCCCTCCTCTCTCCATTTCCCTCTGTCCTATCCAACAACAATGACATCAACAACAATAATAACCACATCAAGGCTACAACAAGGGCAACAAAAGTGGGGGGGTGTCCTTCAGGAACAGTGGACTCGTGGTACAGGCACCGAGCCCCAACAATAATCCTGGAGGCAAAAAAGAAAAACAGAAATAGGCCAAGGCATGCACTGCGGTCTCGGCCCAGACTGCGAGTCCCAGCTGTTTCTTTATTCACTTTCTCCAGCTGGACCACTTTTCCAACTTGGATAAAGAAAGACAAACAGAAATAGACACTCACATCAGCAGAGACAGGAACAGAACTAGCCAGCCCTCTTGACTGCAACAGGGAGGCGGGAATGCTAAGACGTGGGAGGCGAGGTCCCCTCGCTGTGTGGACTTGGAGAGACAGGGAAGCAGGACTCACACTTCTCACAGTCTAAGGATCCGCTGGAGGCCACCCAAGTCTGCAGCAGGGAAGCAGGCAGGGGTCCCCAGGCCACGCTCTCCTGTGGATAGCTCATGAGTGCTGTACACACTTCTCTCTGGTTCTACAGATCTTCTGGGTAGGACCCCTAACAGGGGCCATCCTGGCTTCGCTGATCTACAACTTCATCCTGTTCCCTGACACCAAAACCCTGGCCCAGCGACTGGCCATCTTCACGGGCACCACAGAAGTGGAGAAAGTGGCCGACAGGGACCCTGAGAAGAGAGACTCACATTCCACCTCAGAGGACACAGAAATGGAGAGCGTGTGTCAGACTCCCTAGAACATGCCCCCCACCCCATACTTCTGAGAGGAACCTGAAGGGGGCAGCATGTACCACCCGCCTTCAGTGTTTCCTCTGAGGGAAAGGGGGAGGGCTGACTAGGTGGGGTGAGGAGGCTTCACCCCTTATCCTCAACAGAGACATCAGTTCCTGTCCCTGGCATTACATTTCTAGATAGAAAGGTGGAGCAGAGGAGGTCAGGAGAGTTCAGGAGTGTCTTCTCCCTCACTTATGTGCCAGGTCCTCCAGACCCCCAAGTCTTAAAGGAAAGGGAACTGTTGCCCAGACTGTCATTCTGCAGAGACAGAGAGGGTTCAAGAGACCTCAGGAACCCAGCTTCTCACTAAGCTCCTCAAAGGGGTATTTCTGCTTTGAAGAGTGGCTTTGTGACTCTGGCTCAGAGTAGGGCTTCCTGGGACAGAAACTGCCTTCCACCGAGCTCCGAGCTCCTCCAGCAGCTCAGGAGAGGTTCTCCTCCCTTGGGAAGAGCTGACATGGAAGAGGAGTCTTTTCTGGGGGCTGCAGGAGGGCAGGATGCAGGCTGGGGGAGGGGGGGGCTGAGGTCAGGCACCCTTTCCAGCTCAGGCTCCTTCACCATAGAGCCCACTCACAGAACAATCCTGAGAGCAAGAAGTCCCCATCCCAGCCCTCACTTCCTGACCTAAGCAGGAGAAGTTATCTCTGGCTTTTTTTCAACTCTGCTGGGATCCTCAGAAAAGTTGTTGAATAAGTTCCAAGGATGACAGGAACTCAGAAAAAAACCCATGCAGCCAAGATCTGCAGGTCAACACCTTGGAAAGACAACTGGCATCGGTGGGTCTAACCTAACAAGCTGCTGTCAGTCTACTAAGCTGCCCATCTGGACCTTAAGCTTCCCTGGCTGTAAAATGGGCCCAACCTCCCCACAGCCCAGACTGCTGCAAAAGAAAACAAGAGATTGGAAAATGGTTTTGGAAGTTAAAATGCTAGAAAAAACAACCTCAATAAAGGATGATGATGGTTGAAGTTACTGAAATTATTGGGTTTGAATATGGTTGCGATTGATAATAGAAGGGAGGTGGGGAGAAGGGAGAGAGGGAGATGACGGAGAGGGAGGGAAAATAGAGCAGGTTTTTCTCATTTCCTCTGCTCTACTTCCCATAGCCCTGCCTCCTTCTCTCCTGGGTCTGCTGACCCGGGAGCTTTGTGAGGGTGTGTGGACGGGGGTGGGAGAGGGGGCTGAGGAGGGACCCTGGAATGAGGCGACAAGCCAATAAGTCAGTTCTTCTCATCTCTATGGCACCCATCTCCATGGTACCCTGAGATGCAGCAACCAAAAAATCCATTTAAAAGACAGGTCCTAACGAGAATTGGCATATTGCACCAACGTAAAAGACTCTGGGGGGGGGGGCGTTGTATTGTTATATGAAAACTGGGAAATGTTATGCATGTACAAACTATTGTATTTACTGTTGAATATAAAACATTAATTCCCCAATAAAGAAATTTAAAAAAAAAAGAGGTCCTTTTCCACAATGCCTCCAAAGGGGCTGAGGGAGGAGGGGCTGCCCAAGACGTCCAAGGGCAGGACCTGGGCCCAGCCTATGAGCAGAGCCGCAGTGGAGTCCCCGTGCTCCTGTGGCGCGGTGCTCTGTAATGCTGTCAGTGCGGAGTGCTGTCCACGCCTCTCCAAGCTGGGCCCCACTCATCCATCTTCAGTCTCGCAGAGCCCAGGGCTTCTTGTGTCCTTTAATGAGCAGGAACAGGTAGGGGTGTGTGTTTTGAGCAGGAACAGGCAGGGGTGTGTGTATGTGTGTGTGTGTGTAGGATATGACTGAGTTGCTAAAGGTCACGACCCAGCTCAGTACCACATGCCCCCCCCCCCCCCGCCCCTACAGTCGCCTCTTAAGCTCCCAGACAATTTATCTCCCTGTCCCCTGAGCCAAGCACACACTGGGTGCTCAATAAAAGTTTGATGAATGAATGACTGAGGCTGGGCGGCTGGGGAGGGAGGGGAAGCAGTCATTGATCAAGAGGATTTCGGAGTCACAGATCCAAATGAGTCCAGATGACAGCAGCTGAGGAGCCCCTGGGAAGAGGGGGCACCGCACTCTGGCTCCCTGCGCCCTCCCCAAGCAGACTACGTAACCTCTGTGCCACAAACTTCCCAACCACAAAGGTCAAGAGGATTGTTTGGAGAGAAATCTGGGAGCTGTGTTTCCCAAACTGTTATTTAAAGCCTCGCTGTCAGAATACACTAGAGCAAGAGATGAGCTTCACGGAAAGCGAGGAATTGGGTTAGAATCTGAAGAGCATCCAAAGTTAGACGTGGCTTCTCCTTCTGAGTCCTTTACTAGGCCAGCCAGCCATCTGCTTGGAGATGGTAAGGGCTGGCCTTCAGGGAGCCACGTGTCAGCAGTCCCAGCCAAGAGCAGCGGGCTCACAGCCACAGCCCCTCATGGCCTGGGTGGGGGGACCACTGCTCAGGGAGGATGGAGACCCAGCCAGACCGACCCTCCCTCCGTGTGCATGTCCCCCCCCTTGTCAGGGGGAAGTTTTTAATTAATGGTATGTAATCTGATCTGGCCTTTCTCCCTGCTGAGCACTGCCTTCAATCGGCAGGGCCATCTGCGATCGCAATTCATGATTCTCCTGAAAGGGTGGGGGGGCCGGGGGCCTTAGTGATTAATACAATTAGCCTTTTATGCTGGTGATTGTCTTAGCAGGAGCAGATGATGCCAGCACAGAACTGAGGCTGTCACTTCCCCATTGGCTGGCAAGAAGCCCCCTCTGCTCCTACCCCCATCCGCACCTCCAGACATGGTCTCGAGACAGGTCTAAACTGGGGCCACACCGTGCCAGGGGCAGAGTCCACACAAAAGACCAGGTTCTGGGACACATTTGGGCTCTTTAGACAAGAGACAAAAGGAACAAGATGGTGATGGTGATGATGATTCAGAGATTCTAATGGAAAGAAAATCGTTTCGACCTAAGATTCTGTAAAGCAGGGTTTTTAAACAAAGACTAATAAGGGTAGATTAAGAGTTGGGTGAGAGTGAACACAGGCCCAGGCACTGATTAGCTGTGAACTTCAGCAAGTTTCTTAATTATCCTGAGCTCCACTTTCCTCATCTAAAAAATAGGATTTATTCACTGCATGTAATGCATGTACTTAGCACCAGGCCATTGCTGCATCCCTTAAGAGGTGGGAACTAACTCTACCACCATTAGAGTAAGTGGAAAGAGAAAGAGAGAATAATGAATGTGTGTTGAAGGAGTATCCCAACAGGAAGATGAATCAAGAATCAAACTCAAGAAAGAAATAAGGACCAGGGAGCTGGGCGCAAGGACCCGAGCAAGGATCCAGGTTGGAGCCCCTTATCCCCACCTGCAGGAGGGGTTACTTCACAAGCAGCGAAACAGGTCTGCAGGTGTCTATCTTTCCCTCTCCCTGTCTCCTCCTCCTCTCTCAATTTCTCTCTGTCCTATCCAATAAAATTGAAAAAAAAAATGTGGGGTCAGGCAGTAGCACAGCGGGTTAAGCGCACATGGCTTAAAGTGCAAGGACCAGCGTAAGGATCGAGCCCCCGGCTCCCCACCTACAGGGGAGTCGCTTTACAAGTGGTAAAGCAGGTTGCAGGTGTCTGTCTTTCTCTCCTCCTCTCTGTCTCCCTCTTTTCTCAATTTCTCTCTGTCCTATCCAACAACAGCTATAACAACAATAACAAACACAACAAAGGCAACAAAATGGAAAAATAACCTCCAGGAGTAGTGGATTCCTGCTGGCACCGAGCCCCAGTGATAACCCTGGAGGCAAAAAATAAAAAATTGAAAAAAAAATGGCTGCTAGGAGCAGTGGATTCATAGTACCAGCACCAAGCCCTGGTAATAACCCTGGGGGAGGAAGGAAGGAAGGAAGGAAGGAAGGAAGGAAGGAAGGAAGGAAGGAAGGGAGGGAGGGAGGGAGGGAGGAAGGAAGGAAGGAAGGAAGGGAGGAAGGAAGGAAGGAAGGAAGGAAGGACCCACCTCCAGAACAAAACAGAGAGGTAGAACATTGCAGTGGTTGTGGCTGGGAGCTGTTCTGGTGGAGATTCAGCCAGTAAGACAAAGGAGACTGGGTAATGATGAAGGTGGAGGGAGAAGGACTCTGAAGGCCTGAAATTTCATATGAAAGCTAAGTAAACAAAAGGGGACTAGCTACAGGAGCTGAGTCTGAGGAGCACAGAGCAAATCTGACTTGTAATGGTCAAGTGACCGGGAACAAAAACAGTGGAGTTGGGATGGGAGGCTCAGCTGAGTCAGGGGAGGGAAGTCACCTCACCCCTTCTGAACCCACATCGCTATTGTTCACAGGCTGGAGCTGTGCCAGAGAACACAGGGACAGGCATGCAGAGAAGAGAGCTTCCTGTCAAGAGAAATGTTAACCTAGAGCTGATGCCAAGCCCCTGCAATGTCAGGAAGACAAGGCGGGAAGGAAGGAGGGGAGAAGTTAAGGGCTAATCAAGATAAAGCATCCGGCCAAACAGCGGCCACTGGGGCAACTAGGGCAGGGAGTCCACACAGCCAAGGTCTGTAATCACTTCTCAGGGAGCGGCAGCTACACCAAGGAGCAGTCACAAATTTAGCAAAAGCTGGAGAGGGGAGGCATGGCTAGGGGGTTTATGAGAGTAGGGAGTCCAACAGCACTAATTAATAGGCTGTATTTAATGGGCAGAAAGGGGGGTGTGAGTGGGCATGAAAAACAAGGTTTCAGAGTTCTGATCAAGCCAGATGAAGGGGCAGCAATTTCCCAGAACTGGAGATGGCAAAGGCCAGGAGCAGAGGCAGGAACCAATCACTCCACCCACTCCCACATAGTTGGCACAAGGCCCAGCAAGGCCAGGACCCAGCCTGTGGTCAAGGAAGGCCAGGACAGCGGTCAGGGGGCATCCAGTTCCAGAGCGACAGCTAGGGGGTGCATCCTCTGCCTGGCTGTTCCCAGGTCCTCTCTGGCTCCCTTGTTCATGCTGGGACCCAACTCGAATGTCAGCACCTGAGGCTCTCCACCTCCCTGGGCTCCTCCAGAGCCTTGCACCCACTCAACTGTCCATCTCACTTGTTAATCTGAACACATTTATTTATTTATTTATTTATTTATTTTTGCTTCTATGGTTGTCGCTGGGGCTTGGTGCTGGCACTACAAATTCATTGCTCCTAGAGGCCATTTTCCCCCCATTTTATTGGACAGGACAGAGAGAAATTGAAAGAGCAGGGGGAGATAGGAAGAAAGACAGACATCTGCAGACCTGCTCTGCAAAGTGACCCCTCTGCAGATGGGGAACTGGGGACTTGAACTGAGATCCTTGCACAGGTCCTTGCGCTTAGTATACAATATGTGCTGAACCAGGTATGCCAGCATCTGATGCCCCCTTGAACAGCTCTCTCTACCCTAGCCTTTTTTTTTTTGCCTCCAGAGTTATCACTGGGGCTCAGTGCTTGCACCATAAATCCACTGCTCCTGGCGGCCATCTTTTCCCATCTTTGTTGTTCTTGTTATTGTTGTTGGATATGACGAAAGAAATTGAGAGAGGGGGTGAGAGAGATAGAAATCTACAGACCTGCTTCACCGCTTGTGATGTGACCCCCCCTCCAAGTGAGGAGCCGGGAGCTCCAACTGCAGGATCCTTATGCAGGTCCTTGTGCTTCATACTATGTGCACTTAGGCCGGTGTGCTATAAGAAGGGAAAACTTGGGAGTCGGGCGGTGGTGCAGTGGGTTAAGCACACATGACACAAAACACAAGGACCGACCAGGATCCTGGTTTGAGCCCCCGGCTCCCCACCTGCAGGGGGGTCACTTCACAGGCGGTGAAGCAGGTCTGCAGATGTTTATCTTTCTCTCCCCCTCTCTGTCTTCCCCTCCTCTCTCCATTTCCCTCTGTCCTATCCAACAGCAATGACATCAATAACTACAACAATAAAACAAGGGCAAAAAAAGGGAATAAGTAAATAAATAAAAATTTAAAATATATATATTTTTTAAAAAGGGGGGAAACCTTTTTTTTTAAAAGTCTTTTATTTATTTTATTTTTGAGAGAGATGCAGAGAGAGAAAGACACAGAGAGAAACACCAGAGCACTGCTCAGCTCTGGCTTGTGGTGGTGCGGGGGATTGAACCTGGGACTGTGGAGCCTCAGGCATGAGAGTCTCTTTGCATAACCATTATGCTATCTACCCCCACCCGAAACCTTCTTAAAGTGGTCCTTTTAATGTACTGCTCTCTCATCTGAAGGCAACAGGTCCCTGAAGCTTATGATCTGTCCTTTTTTATTGGCCCCCATTACCAGGGCCTTCCAGTTTCAACAGGAAAAAGACTTTTGCATTCACTGAGCAAACTGGACAAAGGGTTCCAATAAACACAAAGATTCTAATACCTCTAAACTCATTCATGTGCTAAGGCACCTCAAATGTCTCTGTGCTATTCTATGATTTCAGAAATTCTTACTATTATTTTGATCCCAGATTTCACAATGGCTTTCCCCCAGGTCAGGGGTCATATGCAGTGACTCTGGGATCACTGGTACCAATGGTGATCTGACCTACATACAGCTTGTCTACCTTATGCCGGTGGTCCTAGAGCTGAGACTCACTTCTTCTAAACCACAGCTTCCCTCAGAGAACTTATTTAATCTCTTTGACCACCACTATGTAGCTGGACCCCTGCCTTTCACATCTGGTTCAACCAATAAGCCATCTCCCACAAAGAGCTAGCATTCAACCCAAATAACTTTGACTTACATTAAGAGGCACCATTATTTCATAAGCCAAACAAAAAAGCACTGTATTATATTTGTACAATGCCCTTGATAAGACACTTTAATTCTGAGATTTAAAAAGATGCTTAGGAGCCAGATGCTGCTGCAGTGGGTTAAGCGCACACATCACAGTACACAAGGTGCCAGGTTCAAGCCCCTGGTCCCTATCTGCAGGGGGAAAACTTCACAAGTGGTGAAGCAGGGCTGCAGGTGTCTCCAAATATACATGAATTTTTTTTAAAAAATTCTTTTAAATGTTTAAGTTGCATCTTTTGTTCAATGGCATGACCATTTCTCCTTTAAATCTTGACTCTTTAGAACTTAGAAACAAGGAGAAAGTAGAGGTCACACTAGAAGGTCTTTCCTTCCAGGGAAGGAATACCTTCATGCTTAGTGCTCTCCACTCTGCTCTCCTTTTTTTGCTGCTCCAAACCTCACATACCCAGACCCCCTCATGGGAAGAACTCCCTATTTTGTCAGAGGCAAAACAAAGACAAAGCACTCCAAGCCAGGGACCACCATTTTTGAGATCACCACCTAGCACTCCAGCACCATTCAACCAGCCACTTCCCACCCTACTGGGTTATCTTCCCCAAGTGTCCAGAGGAGGGCCACGAGAAGATGCCGAGATTAGTCATCTCCTTGTAATCGGGCTAAGGCAGCTCCGTTAAGCTGCAGGCTGCAGGCAGCTCCGTTAAAGTACAGCAGCTGGAAAGGGCTTAGCCTTTTAATGCCAGCAGCTGCATCTCCACAGTGTGGCTGCTCTGCTGAGGGGCTGGACTCTGTCCAGAAGCATCAGGCGTTTAGCCCCGTCAATGTACATTAACCCAGGAGGAGAGAGCAGCCAGCTCCCTGGAAGGAGGGGAGGTGGCTCATTTAAGCACCCCCACCCCTAGGCTTAGCTTTCCAGTGAGGAAGAAAAAATCCCAGTTTCCTCATGCCTCTCATTCTCCTAAAAGCTGGACAAACTACATCATCTCATAGGCAGAAAAACCGTCCTCTGTGGCAGGAGCAAGTCCATTAAAAAAGCAAACAAACAAAAAACCCACCAAGAACATATTGACTTGTTTTGACAACAGAAAGACCTCAGGATCCTAACCAAGTGGGATGAGTCTCCTCCAAGGCAGCCTTGTTCTGTGTGGCCGCACACCTGGGCTCAGAATACTTGCGAGCGAGCACAGAGGACTACCTCTCGTGGAGAACCATGGGCCCCAGGGCAGAGGATGGAGGGAAAAGCTGTACAGCTCTCACAAAGCCCTGGCACCAAGTGGGCTGCTAAAGAGAGATCACTTGAAAACTTCTTACTCAAAGCCAGATGGTGAACATGAGACAGGGTGAGAGCTAATGCCACTCAGGGGAAAGCCAATAAGCTAATCCGCTGACACGTTGCTAGAAGCAGGCTGATGGCTTTGGCTCAGAGACTTGCCTGTTCTTGGCTTTGAGCTTCAGAGCACACAAGATACACACGAGTGGCCTAAGAACAGACTGCCGCTAGGAGCAACCTCAGGCACACACGCGCACACACACACACACACACACACACACACACACAAATTCATCTTCCTCTTTCTCCACAAAACAGCCCTGGGTCCCCAAGCTCCAGCCTTCCATTCTACCAGACAATAACCCCAACCATTAAGACATCAGTGCTCCTCTCCCACTGCCTTGCCTAGCAGTGTGGGGCTCCCTGTTCTTTCTGGGTCATCTGTTGAGAGTCCTGAGGGCCCTGAGTGGAATCATCCATCTATGTACCTACTAATACACCTGCAGGCTCCTCAATACAGAAGTCTGAAATAGCAAGCACTATGGCTGACCTCTAGAGAAGGAGCTGAAAGTCCCCTCCCCCATTCTGGTCCCAGCTCAGTTGCGTGTGCCTGTGGGAATCTGGATCAAATCATCTCACGTATCCTGCCCACTGCACCTGAGTGTGGTAAGATCAAGTGAGGAGATAAAGTAAAGCACTCTGTATACTGTAAACAGCATTGCATTTCCTGGAAGCTTTAAGGGAACCGGGTCTTAATGTCACTGCCACTGCAACCAGAGAAGATACTCACTGGCAAGTGCTTTACGTTTTGGAAGATTTATTACCTTTGAGAGAGACCATTTCTCAAGAGCGAGAGAAGTCAGAGCACCATCCGGGTGTGCAGCACTGGGGGTTGAAGCAGGCGCCTCAGACTTGCAAGACTGATGCTCTGTCGGTCAAGCTATCCTCCCCCCTACTCCCAACCACCCACCCCAACTGGCAAATGTTTTTATCAGAAGTGTACATATCCATTGACCTGTATCTGAGCATAGACCACGGTTGATGTCCAAACTGTGAGGTATGAGAGTGACGCTATTAAAAAAAAAAAAAAAAGCATCAACTAAATGAAGCCTGGCAAGAGCTACAGAGGGTGGAGGCAGAGAAAGAAAAAATTCCTGCTTCCAGCTCCCTCGAAAGTGGCCTCCTTTCCCATCCCACACGACTGCACAGGGAAAGGCTCCCACACTCTGCAAGGTTATTCCTGGTGACGTCAAACTGTCTTCTGCCTGACTTTGTGAACAAAAACCATCAACAAATATAGACTCCAAGAACCAAAGTCTAATAAATTATACAACTTAAGGTCCTTCTGGCCTAGGGCCTTTGCTTATTTACAAAATATACCAGCTACAGGGAGTAGATAAAAAATAAATAATAATAAAATTACTAAGTTCTTGGGTTAAGTGGCTAGTCTCCAAACTCTGTTTATACTAGAAGCACAGTACTTTACACTAGAAGCTAGCATGTCTGCACTCGGCATGCTTAAAAGCTTTTCGCACTGGGGGCTGAACTTGAGTCATGACCAAGACTGTCATCAACGCACATTGACCGAGAACCTACTGTGAGCTGTGCTGAGTTGAACACTGAACTCTGCGCCACCCTTGCTTCTCATATCTGGACGCTACAACAGCTCTTTGCCTGCTCACACTGAGAGTCTAAGAAAAGGGGATGCATGAATAAGCAAACTGCTCACATGCCAGGCGCAGCAGGGGACGCCCATGTGCTTTTCCAATAGGAAACCATACACTGTCTATACATATGCATGAGTGAGAGCTGGGTACTGAAACAAAACTAAAACAGCAAGTCTGGTAACTTTGCTCCCTCCTCTCACTCAGGGCTCCTCACTGTGGACTGCTCAGTAATGAAGTATAAACTTAAGAAGTCAGGGGAGTCGGGCTGTAGAGCAGCGGGTTAAGCACAGGTGGCGCAAAGCACAAGGACCGGCATAAGGATCCCGGTTCGAACCCCGGCTCCCCACCTGCAGGGGAGTCGCTTCACAGGCGGTGAAGCAGGTCTGCAGGTGTCTGTCTTTCTCTCCCCCTCTCTGTCTTCCCCTCCTCTCTCCATTTCTCTCTGTCCTATCCAACGACGACAACAACAATACTAACTACAACAATAAAACAACAAGGGCAACAAAAGGGAATAAAAAAAAAAAAACCTTAAGAAGTCAGTTCTGGGGGTAGACAGCATAATGGTTATGCAAAGAGACTCTCATGCCTGAAGCTCCAGAGTCCGAGGCTCAATGCCCTGCACCACCATAAGCTAGAGCTGAGCAGGGCTCTGGTAATAAATAAATAAATAAATAAATAAATTGGTTAATTAATTCAGTTCTATGCCACAAGTTTAGTTCAAAGCCAAAAAAAAGGACCCTTTTTCCTAAAGCAAATCAAAATGAGCGCTCAGGCACTGAATTCACCTTCTTGAAAAAGAAGAAACTGGGTCAGACAGTGACACGCCTGGCTCAGAGTGTGCATTACAATGAGCAAGGACCTGGGAAGCCTCCCAAGCGGTGAAGCAGCTCTGCAGGTGTCTCTCTTTCTCTCTTCCTCTCCTCCCCCTCTCAATTTCTCTGTCCTATCAAATATTTTAAAAAGAAGTTCCCCACTTGCAAGGGAGTTGCTTCACAGGCGGTGAAGCAGGTCTGCAGGTGTCTATCTTTCTCTCCCCCTCTCTGTCTTCCCCTCCTCTCTCCATTTCTCTCTGTCCTATCCAACAACGACGACATCAATAACAACAACAATAATAACTACAACATAAAACAAGGGCAACAAAAAGGGAAAATAAATATTTTTTTTTAAAAAAGAAGTTGTCAAATACCCAGTTATAAACACCAACTGCTGCTACTGAATCAAACCATATAATGCTTATCCAGTTAAATAAACATCAAACTTAGAGCATCTTAAATAGGTTAATGGAAAACGACTGAAAGATTCATAGCAAGTGGGAGAATGAAAGTTCAATGGCATTAGAGGTGGCAATGACAGACAGCATCTAGGGTTACTAGGAGCAGCAGGCAGGGCCCAGCCACTCCCAAGCCCTTTCCATACATCTCCCATCAAGGAAATACCATTTAATTAACAAGGCCCTCACAAGTTCAGCTGTTCCACATGAAGTACTGTTAAAGTTGAGAGTGGGCACATATTTCCCTGGGCTGATATCAGAATGATTGTCATGGATGCGCTGTCTTAGCCTAGTCCAAACACTGAGCGACTGGCTGCCAACACTTGACACACAGGACCATTTCCTTTTTCGTTAATGGGTCATCAGTTCCTGCATAGGGTAGTCTTGCCTTCACTAACATTATACAATCCATTTACTTCCTCAACATTAGTGACTTCAAATATACCTCGGGGAGGTACTACAGAACAGCAAATATGGAGTCAGGCCAACACAAGTCTTGCAGAGATGTAAGAAAAAGAGATGCCATCTAGGAGAAAGCTTAAAAAAAAAAAAAGTCTAACAGATGTGTGTGTGTGTGTGTGTGTGTGTGTATGAGTGGGGAGGGGAGATGGGACCCATTCTCTGTCAATTTGCTGAGGCAGATGGGCCCTGCTGTGAGAGTTGCCACCTCCTGGGAAAAAAGCCAGTAGGTTGCCTCCTCTCTCCACGGTTACGGTTACGTATTAAGCATGCAACTGTTTACATTCAATCGCAGATATATTCTGTTCACCAGCCTCAGAGTTCCAAGCGCAGGTGCCCTCAGTTAATCATCCCAGCTCACTCCAGTCACTTCCAGCAGTGAAGGATATTCTACGCAGTTAGCCAGCCAGAGTTGGGTGTTACTGCTATCACTGTTATTATTTTTAATTTTAATCTGCACAGTTCTAGTCCCTAAATACATGTTTTTAAAAGTTTAGTTTGTGTTTAAAGCTGTTTCTTCAAGCAAGAGGCTAAAAGTCACAGGATAAATATAGGGCTTCAATTTGGACTATAAAAGAGCCTGAATGAGAAATGAAGGAGAAAAGAAAAAGAAAAAGAAAAAAACCTGGTCTGGGGTAACTGGGAAGGGATGAGCTGAACAACAGACTTAAAATACTTTGAGGAAAAATCTAAAAATAGGCACCAAAGGTTACCTCTCAGAACAAGAAAACCAACCTCACATTCATTTTTGAAGGAACTCTTTTATTTTTTATCCCCAAATATTATTCCAGATTTGTGTTTTATAGATAAGAGTTACTATGGGTCAAAGACATTCTGTAGCAGAAAGCATTCTTACAGACAATGGAAATAATTTTCAGAAAAGTATCACTTATCTCAATGTGGCAATGCTCCATGGGAAGCTTTCAGCATCCAAAGTGCAAAGACAAAAGGGCTGTAGCTTTTCTTGCCACACAGAAAATTGACAATCTCCCCTGTAGCCTACTCGTAATTGCTAGTAGGGATGCCAAGTAGACAGTGTATTGACCTTTAAGAGTAGCTCTCACTGAACAAGGGAGGGGGCAGTCATGCATCAGAGCAGTCATGCATCAGAACAAATTCAACCTAGAACTGGCTTGTCCCCAATCAAACCCAAAGCCCAGCCTGAGGCCCATTAGGGAGAAATATAAATTGTAGCATCACAGTTACATAGTTGTGCCACTGAACACTATTAAACTTAATCCAAATAAAATCTAAGCATACTTCCATCTCTAGTTCCACTGTTATCCTATCCTTTTTTTTTTTTTAGTTTTTTTTTAAATGAAGGTTCCAAGTTACAGATTGTTTTATAATGGAGGAAAGAGAACTTCTATATTCTCAGCAGTCATTCTAATTTCTCTGTCCAAACTTCTCTACTCTGCCTTTCCACCTCCTACTCTGAGAACAGTCGATCTTACTAAAGACGCAGAGCTTGTGTCATGGAAATTAGTTCTAAGTACCAGAGAAAGGTCATCCCATGAACAGTATCTGGCTTAAAGCCAAAAAATATGGCCCCTAGCCTAAAAAGAATCACAACAAAATTCATACTACCCATCTTACCCTGTAAAGATCTCCCAGAGAGATCCCCACAAAGATAGTACAAGGTGTTGCTATTACATGAGTTAGGGAGGAGGCAGATATATATAGTTATAATAAAACCCCCATGCACAATTAGACTTGATTAAAAGCCTGGAGAATGCTAAAAGTAGTGATGAGTACAGGCGGCTGCAGAGCAGAGAGTACAGGTGCGCCCGTCCTTGCCATCAGTAAGCGCTGGGAACTAGCAGGAGACGTGACTTCACTTAAGCAACGGAGAAGCAAAAAATTTGCCTTGTCCTAAGTTGGTGGCGGACTTGCTTTTGGTTCCAAATCTAACGGAAAAATAAATAAATAAAAATAAATTAATAAAAAATAAAATTGAAAAGCATCCTATAGAAATGGTAAAAGAGACAGTAGCAATGTAGCTCAGTGAGAGAATGCACGTCTTCCATGCATAAGGCCCTTTGTTCCATCCATGGCACTGCCCGCCCCAAGACAAATTAACATTACTTAATATCATCAACTAAGACAGGAAAACTGGGCAAAGCGCAAGGACCTACATAAGGATCCTGGTTCGAGCCCCCAGCTCCTCACCCGCAGGAGAGTCACTTCATAGGCGATGAAGCAGGTCTGCAGGTATCTATTTTTCTCTCCCCCTCTCTGTCTTCCCCTCCTCTCTCCATTTCTCTCTGTCCTATCCAACAATGACGACATCAATAACAACAACAATAATAACTACAACAATAAAACAACAAGGGCAACAAAAGGGAATAAATGAAATAAAATATTTTGAAGAAAGAAAGACTAGGAAAACTTTGACAACTCTGTAAGCTATTCTTTGTCATCAAGTAAGACAGAGCGAAATCTGTATAAATATCAGTTTAAAAAATCTTTATCTTTTTATCTCACATTAATTAAATAGTGATTTATATGACTACAAATTAACAGGCATGTACATAAACACCATTCCCACCACCAAAAGACTGTGTCCCATCCCATCCCCCACCACCACCACCCCGGGAAGCCGAACATCCAACCTCAGCTTTGCCCCCAGGGTTTTTACTTTGGTGCCTACTCCAGATTCAGTCAAATCCTGCTTTTAGTTTCCTTTTCTTTTTTTTTTAGTTTCTTTAATATTTATTTATTTTTCCTTTTTGTTGCCATTGTTTTTTTATTATTGTTGTAGTTGTTGTTATTGATGTTGTTGTTGTTGGATAGGACAGAGAGAGAAATGGAGACACCTGCAGACCTGCTCCACTGCCTGTGAAGCGACTCCCCTGCAGGTGGGGAGTCGGGGCGGGGGGGGGGGGGGCTTGAACTGGGATCCTTATGCCAGTCCTTGCACTTTGCACCACCTGTGCTTAACCCACTGCGCTACCGCTTAACTCCCTAGTTTCCCTTTCTGTTCTTCCTTCTCAACTTCTGTTTATGAGATTATGATTTAAAAAAAAAAAAAATCTTTAAAGGGGGAAACTTATGGCTTCAGGTTTCCTTTTAAGATCTGAATATCAGTTAAGATCTACCTCTATTTTTCAAACAAATGTTTCAGTCTAATGGAAAGAAGCATCAGAAACAGCCATTCATATACTAAGCTAGATGACTCTGCATACCTGGGGGTGTTCTTCGTGAGAGTGGAGCGGACTCTCTGTGACAGGGAGCTGGATGAAGGCGTCTTGATAAGCTGATGTTCAGGAGTGGTCAGCGGCCCCAGTAAACTCACTTCAATCAAAATTAAAACATTTTTTATGAGTCAGCAGCTTTTAAGTAGCCAGTTTTAAACTGAATCCCTTTGAAATGCTTAAGAGCTAAGACTACAGGTCTAGCAAAGAGGCAGATAGAAGAGACAGAGAAGCAGGAAGGCAGAGAGACAGTGACAGAGACCACAGCACCAAAGTCTCCTTCAGTGTGGTGGAGCTGGGCTCGACCCCAAGTCATGCACGTGGTCACCCAGAGATTATTTTTTCATGATTTTCTAACATGACTCTGCAAGGAAACTGCTCGATGAATAGTTGACATTCAGTGTACATCATTCTCAAACTCCAAATCACAAATCTATTATGTAAGCATTTGATTTTTACCTATACAAGGGGGGGGGGGGAATCCCCTTACAAAGAAACATGCAATAGTAATAAGAAAACAGGTCTCAGGTTGAAGGGATTCTAGTGGTAGAGTATCCACCACCTTACAGGCAACAAGGCCCTGGGTTCAATCCCCAATACATGAACAGCAAAGACAAAAAAACAAGTGGAACTCCATGGACAGCAGAGCAGTGCTGTGCATTCTCAAATGTTCTCTCAATCTCTCTGCCCCCCACCCCCGACACAACTAATATAAATGAACATTTTTAGAAAGCTTTGAGGCTAGCCTTAAAAGCAAAACAACCAAAAAACAGCTCTCCACAACCAGAGGATGGAATGAATCCAGTATTTTACATTGTCTGTGACATACAATCTGGCAAAGGTCTTTATGAAATCAAGTTGGTGAAACATCTCAAGAAACATTACAATGTTCAAGACCTTCTATTCAGTGATTCCCATAGCTGAGATCACACACATACTTATATACATATCAGCAGATATATACAGCTGACGGCAGGATTATTTGTATTTATGAAAAACTGAAAAAAATAGCATCAATATAGGACATTATAATAAATTATACTTTATAATAAAAATAAAGCTGTGTAGTAAAAATTTCTCACAGTACTTCTAAGTAAAATAAGGATAAATGATAAAGAAGTTATTCTTTCTTTACTTCTGTAACTTTATTTTTAAAATATCCATAAAACAGCACCACAGAAACACCACGGGCAGTGGAGTGGAGCTTGGTGCTTGCCTCTTGCTTTCGCTCTCAAATACTTAATAAATCGGGCTGGGGAGGTATCATATATGCCTGAGGCCCTGGGTTCATTTCAAACACAAAATAAAATAAAATAAAATAAAATAAAATAAAATAAAATAAAATACAGGGCCAGGGAGATAACTCAGATCAGAGAACAGGACTACCATGTTTGAGTTTGCAGAAGCCCCCAGGGTCAATCCATGGTGCGTTCCTGTGCCAGTGCTGAACAGTGGTCTGATCGGTTTCTCAAAAAATAAATCTTTGAGAGTCAGGCGGTAGCACAGCAGGTTAAGTGCAAATGGCGCCAAAGTGCAAGGACCAGCGTAAGGATCCCAGTTCAAGGCCCCAGCTCCCCATCTGCAGGGGGGTTGCTTCACAAGCGGTGAAGTAGGTCTGCAGATGACTGTCTTTCTCTCCCCCTCTATCTTCCCTTCCTCTCTCCATTTCTTGCTATCCTATCCAACAACGACAGCAATAACAACAACAATAATAATTACCACAACAATAATTAAAAAACCAAAGGCAACAAAAGGGGAAAAAAACAGCCTCCAAGAGCAGTGGATTCATGGTACAGGCAGCGAGCCCCACAATAACCCTGGAGGCAAAAAAAAAAAAAATTTAATTTAAAAGAAAAATTAATCTATCGCTGGATGATAGCAATAATGCAAAATATGCAAAAAAAATGTGCAAAAGACCTTTTTGCCTGAAGCTCTGAGGTCCTAGGTTCCACGCCAGCACCAAAAACCAGAGCTCTGTTTTTAAAAAAAGACAATAAAATAATAAATTACTTTAGCAAATTCACATGGATAAAGGAGAACATGGAAAGCTGAAAACATGTTAAGATGACAGAACTATACAATGTCCTTCAGTGTTAGAAAACTTAAAATACATTGAACAGTGCTAGCAAGGGGAAGGAGAGGGAGATCAGGCGACGTGAGAAGGGCAACGTGGCCTTACCTTTAACATCTGGCGTCTGTGGTGTTGAAAAGGCATTTGTGTTTTCAATTACATGCATTGGGTCAATATTCTCTTGTTCCACCATCATAAACTGACTCCAGTATTCTAGGGGCAGTGAAAGAAGGCGCTCAACCACCTAAAAGACACCAATTACGTTAGTGAATTTCCAGAACTCAGGACTGACTTCATACTATCATGTCATAAAAGAACACACAGACACACACACAACTAGAAAAAAAACGAAAGCCCTACCTTAGGTTGCCGCTTGATGTCCTGTAACATTGCCACTGGATCTGGATTAGGCACAGCATGGGCAACTATTGTAGGGCCAAAGACTTTAGCCAGATTGGCAACATCCATTTTAGTGTCTGGGCTCTGAGCCACTCTAAGCACAAGAGCATTAAATTAGAAGACTAGTTCCTCCAAGAAAAAGCAGACCAAAATATAAGTTCTGCAAGCAAACAATTCATCCCTCCAATTCCCTCCTAAACACCAACCCCACTGGAAAATTCCCTAGCTCCTCAAACAAGTCTCTGCTGTACTTACCTCTGCAAGTGAATCATGAGGAAAGCTAATGTGTCCCTGTTGGCCTGGGGCAGCTCACCAACTGCCTGGTACATGGCAGCTATGCTGTTGTCCTCATCTGTGAGTTCTATAAATGAAAACAAAGTACCAAAAGGCCTAGACTCCTTCCCCTTGACAGCGGGCTTCCAAGTTATCGACCACTAAGTCTCATCCATACAGTAAGTTTCTGAAGCTTCTGATTAAGTTCATGACTACATCGCACTCTGGTTTCATTAACAAGCAGGACACTGGCCAACAGCTCAATATCAGGAATCAGAAACTATCTCTTGCAGTTAGGCTGGCAACCCACCCATGTGCTAGGAAGGCAGACACAGAAATGCAGGGACCACAATCATCAAGAAGCTATCTGTTCACAAAGCGTGTCTACTGGTCGAGGTACTGTGTTCTCAAGTGCTGAAAATACAAGGGAACAAAGACACTGACTCTTGGAATATACATTTTTTTTTTCCAAAATATTTATTTATTCCCTTTTGTTGCCCTTGTTTTATTGTTTTATTTCTTATTGTTGTTGTTACTGATGTCATCATTGTTGGATGGGACAGAGAAATGGAGAAATGGAGAGAGGAGGGGAAGACGGGGGGGAGAGAAAGACACCTGCAGACCTGCTTCACCGCTAGTGAAGCGACTACCCTGCGGGTGGGGAGCTGGGGGCTCGAACCGGGATCCTTCAGCCGGTCCTTGTGCTTTGCGCCACCTGCGCTTAAACCGCTGTGCTACCGCCCGACTCCCGGAATATACATTCTATGGGAGGAATTAGTTTAAAAGCAAACAGATCAAAGGGTGATGCTATGATAAAACGAGGCAGGCAAGAAGTAACAGGAGCTGTTGGGAAGTTTTCTTTTTATTCTTCCAGGGTTATCGCTGGGGCTCGGTGCCTGCACTATGAATCCACTGCTCCTGGAGGCCATTTTCCCCATTTTGTTGCCCTTGTTGTTATTGTTGCTGCTGTGACTTTTTTAAAATTTATTTTCCTTTTTGTTTCCCTTGTTTTTTTTTTTATCATTGTGGTTATTATTATTGTTATTGCCAGATAGAACAGAGAGAAATGGAGAGAGGAGGGGAAGACAGAGAGGGGGAGAGAAAGACACCTGCAGACCTGCTTTACCGCTTGTGAAGCGACTCCCCTGTAGGTGGGGGCTAGAGGCTTGAACGCAGATCCTTGCGCATTATAGCTTATTTGTTCAACCAGCTACCATCACCCAGGCCCGGGAAAAAGATATTTCTGAGGACAAAATAGCCCAAAAGAAACCTGAAGGAAATACAGGAGCAAGTCATGCAAATATCATTCCAAGCTAAGACAAAAACAACTGTGAAGACCTCTAGATGGAAATAAGCTTGATGCATCTTAAGAATTGGAAATAAAAGATGAGGATAAATAGCACAAGGTTATGCAAAGAGACTCTTGTGACTGAGGCTCCAAAGTCCAATCCCCTACACCACCATAAACCAGTACTCTGGTGGGGAGAGGAAAAAAAAACAAACGATGGGGCAGGGGAGTCAGTCTTACAGGAGGGGAAAAGCAGAGCAAAAGAAGTTACCACGTGCCGGGACCTGGGTTTGAGCCCCTGGCCCCCAACTGCAGAAGGAAAGGGTTTCAAGTGGTGAAGCAGTGTTACAGGTGTCTCTCTTCCCCTCTACCTCCCCCTTCCCTCTCAATTTCTAGCTGTCTCTAACCAATAAAGAAAGATAATTTAAAGAAAAAGCTTTAAAAAATTAAAAAAGAAAAGTGAAAGGACATTCAAAGAGATAATGTTGGGGTCCCCAGGGAAGCGGCTCGGTGACGGCCCACAGCACAGCCTATATGCATGGCGACCTTACATGCCAGAGGTGTGTTCTGGTTCTCTCATTAATCAAACAAAACAAACAAACAAACAAAATCTTAACAGAGGGACATCACTGAGTTCAGTTTTTTGTAAAAATATTTATTTATTTATTCCTTTTCATTGCCCTTGTTGTTTTATTGTTGTAGTTATTATTGTTGTTATGAGTTCAGTTTTTAAAAACTTTTTCTTTTCCATCTGGCACTGGGGAGTGGGCCTAGGGGTTCATATGTGGGATACCTCTTGAGTGATCTCCCCTGTCCAACTCTATTCATTTTTTAAATATGTATTTTATTTATTTATTTCCCCTTTTGTTGCCCTTGTTTTATTGTTGTAGTTATCATTGTTATCGATGCCGTTGTTGTTAGATAGGACAGAGAGAAATGGAGAGAGGAGGGGAAGACAGAGAGGGGGAAAGAAAGAAAGATACCTGCAGACCTGCTTCACCGCCTGCGAAGCGACTCCCCTGCAGGTGGGGAGCTGGGGGTTCGAACCAGGATCGAACCAGGAACCAGGTCCTTGTGCTTTGCGCCATGTGCGCTTAACCCTCTGTGCTACCACCTGACTCCCTCTCATTTTTTTAAAGTCATTCTTTTTTTATGTATTATCTATTTTTTATATTTTATTTATTCCCTTTTGTTGTTCTTGTTGTTATATTGTTGTAGTTATTATTGCTGTTGTTGGATAGGACAGAGAGAAATGGAGGAGGGAAACACAGAGAAGGGGACAGAAAGACAGACACCTTCAGACCTGCTTCACTGCTTGTGAAGCGACTCCCCTGCAGGTGGGGCTGGAACCGGGATCCTTGTACTGGTCATTGTGCTTTGCTCCACATGCGCTACTGCCCGACTCCCTATTATCTTTATTTATTTATTGAAAAGAGTCAGAAATCGAGAGGGAAAGGGGAGAGAGAGAGAGATACCTGTAACACTACTTGACCACTTGTAAAGCTTTCCCCCTGCAGGTGGAGACTGGGGGCTCAAACCCGGGTCCTTGCACACTGTAACATGTGCGCTCAACCAGGTGCGCCACCACCCAGCCCCTCTCTATTTATTTTGTTTCTTTTTGAGACCGAGTAGAGACACCACAGCATCCCTCCACTACCCAGGGAGCTCCCCCAGCACCATCCATGGTGTTCCCATGTGAAGCTGGGGCCCGGCACCTGGAACTGATGCACAGTAAGACATGCGCTCTGTCCTGGGGAGGTGTGGAATGTACCCCTGTGACAACAAAAAACCCTGTAAGTCACCAGTTCCTCAGTAAAGTGACATTGAAATGGGGAAAGGGAGAAAAGAGGAAGGGAGTATGAGAATAGATTGTAGAGGGCAAGAGTAGATATAGAAAAGAAAAAAAAAATCAGTGGTAGGTTTTTACATCACTCCAGGGTGGAAGATGACAAGGAGATAATAGAAGGGGTGACAACTTTCCAATTTAAGATACTAACAAGACCTCTGCTGGTAGGATTCGCTGGAAGATTAAATATGAGGTATGAGGATAAAGAATTAAAGATGACTCCAAGTTCAAAAGCACAGCCTATGGGATTGAAGGTAGCTCACCCAACAGAGCGCACACTTTGCCGTGTGTGAGGACTCAGGTTCAAGCCCCCAGCCACTACATAAGAGCACCATGCAAAAGGGAAACAAATAATTGTGCAGAAAGACACTCTCCCTCTATCTAAGAGAAGAGAAAGAGTGGCCCAGGAGGTAGCACAGTGAGTAGAGCGTCTGACCTATGAAAATGAGGAACCAAATCTGATCCTGCATTGAATGTGCCAGAGTGGTGCTCTAGTTCATTACCTACCTCTCATAAGCAAATATTTAGAAATTAAAAGGAAACTGAAAAAGTCCATTCAGAGTAGAGGAATCATGTAGAGACAAAACTCCAGCAAAAAACCTTGGGAAGGGGAGTCGGGCAGTAGTGCAGCGGGTTAAGCGCATGTGGCGTGAAACACAAGGACCGGTGCAAGGATCCTGGTTCGAGCCCCTGGCTCCCCACCTGCATGGGAGTCGCTTCACAGGAGGTGAAGCAGGTCTGCAGGTGTCTTTCTCTCCCCCTCTCTCTCTGTCTTCCCCTCCTCTCTCCATTTCTCTCTGTCCTATCCAACAATAACAGCAATAACAACAACAACGATAAACAACGAGGGCAACCAAAGGGAAAAAAAATAGACTCTAGGAGCAGGGGATTCGTGGTACAGGCACCAAGCCCCAGCAAAAAGCCTGGAGGTAAAAATCTCAGGTGGGAAGGAGGAAAGGGAGGAAGGGAGGGAGGTCTGCCTCAAACTTGAGCAAAAAAGGAAAAAAAAAAAAAAGGAAAATCTCTTAGGAGTGAGGGAGACAGAAGCAGAAGCAGAAGCAGTAGTGCATCAGACTTTCAAGGCCCCAGAGGTCACAGGTCAAACCCTGGTACCACCATTATGTTAGAGCTGAGCAGTGTTCTGATCTCTCTCTCATGAAAATCAATAAAGCTTTTTAAAAACTTATTAATGTCCTATATGGTCTGGACAGACAGAGAAAGGATGGCTAACACTCATCCATCCTTTGATGGAACCTACTATGTTTCAGACACTAGACTCAGCAGGGGATAGTGAACAGAACAGTTATAGCTTCTTGCTCCTGGAGGATTCCTATTCTGCCCTTACCTGCAGCTTCCATAAAGGTCTTGTTCAGCCGAAAGGTAAGAAGGGGTTCTTTGAGGTTCCGAAGGAAGTCTTTCAGGAGACTACAGACTGCATGGACGTCATCCACCTTGCTGAGCAGCGGTACAGTTTTCACTCTGAGAAATTTCTCTTTCAGTTCTTTTACTGTCCTGTCACAGCCCGAGATCCGATATAAGCCTGTCTATTATTAAGATGATGCTTTCAGTTAAGAAACTCCTAATTGGTGCGCGGGGTGGGTGTGTGTGTGTGTGTGTGTGTGTGTGTGTGTGTGTGTGTAACATCATGAAGGTTATTAAAAAAAAAAAACTCTGTCTGCGGCTCTGAGGCTTTGAGGTCCCAGGTTCAATCCCACACACCACCATAACTCAGAGCTGAGCAGTGTTCTGGTAGTAAAAATAAAATAAAAATAAAAAGCCTCCTAATCATTAACACAAATAATATTTGCCCTCTCCGAGGGTTGACTTACCTCCGTCAGCCCTCTCTGCTCAATCTCATTTACACAATGGACAACTATGGAGGGGATCATTGGAGCAGTATGGGACACATAATCTGCCAGCATGCCCTGGAAGGAAAAGGTTTTAAACAATTATTTACACACACCAACATGTGGGAAGAACCATCTCCAGACTAAGACTCGGCTGAGACATCATGTCTATTTTTAAATTCCAATGCCCAAAGCAAATATTAGAACAGAGATACTCAAATTATTTTTCCTGCATCCACACCAGATGAACTTTGGTCACACATGCACAGCATGAACAAGCACTTAGACCACCAGTCACTAGTCATAACTCCACCCCCTCTTCTAGTCCCAAGGGAGTCAGTGATCAAACAATAATGAGATCATATAAGTATGACCTCAATATAAACTTAATACTCTAAAACAGGAAACCTATTTTTTTCTACCCTTAATTATACTTAGTAAGAAAATCTAGCTAACACAATCACAGTGATGCACAAATACACAAATACACCTAAGAGAGAAACCTGGGGGCAAGGGTATATAGCATAATGGTTATGCAAACAGACTGTCATGTCTGAGGCTCCAAAGTCCCAAGTTCAATCCCCTGCACCACCATAAACCAGAGCTGATCAGTGCTCTGTAAAAAAAATAAAGAGAGAGAAACCTGGGAGTCAGGCGGTAGCGCAGCAGGTTAAGCGCACGTGGCACAAAGCGAAAGGACCAGCGTAAGGATCGTGGTTCGAGCCCCCGGCTCCCCACCTGCAGGGGAGTTGTTTCACAAGCAGTGAAGCAGGTCTGCAGGTGTTTATCTTTCTCTTCCCATCTCTGTCTTCCCCTCCTCTCTCCATTTCTCTCTGTTCTATCCAACAACAATGACATCAATAACAACAACTACTACAATAAAACAAGGACAACAAAATGAAATAAATAAATATTAAAAAAAGAGAGAGACCCTTGGTTTAATTATGATGCAGAAAATCTGAAAGAATATATGCATGGATGAGAACTACAGTGCTCATGGGGAACACACAGAACTTCTGTGGTGGGTGTAGTATGAAATTATGCCTGTTATCTTATGACTTTGCAAATCATTACTAACTCACTAATAAAAATGATCTCTGGCCCAGACGGTGGTGCAGTATATACAGTTGGACTCATAATCATGAGGTCCCAAATTTAAAAAAAAAAAAAAAATTTATATTGACCAGTGGAATAGAATTGAGAGCCCAGAAATGAGGCCCCACACCTATGGACATCTAATCTTTGACAAAGGGGCCCAGACTATTACATGGGGAAAGCAGAGTCTCTTCAACAAATGGTGTTGAAAACAATGGGTTGAAACATGCAGAAGAATGAAACTGAATCACTGTATTTCACCAAATACAAAAGTAAATTCCAAGTGGATCAAGGACTTGGATGTTAGACCACAAACTATCAAATACTTAGAGGAAAATATTGGCAGAACTCTTTTCCGCATAAATTTTAAAGACATTTTCAATGAAATGAATCCAATTACAAAGAAGACTAAGGCAAGTATAAACCTATGGGACTACATCAAATTAAAAAGCTTCTTCACAGCAAAAGAAACCACTACCCAAACCAAGAGACCCCTCACAGAATGGGAGAAGATCTTTACATGCCATACATCAGATAAGAGTTTAATAACTCTTGCCAAACTCAACAACAAGACAACAAATAACCCCATCCAAAAATGGGAGGAGGACTTGGACAGAATATTCACCACAGAAGAGATCCAAAAGGCCGAGAAACACATGAAAAAATGTTCCAAGTCTCTGATTGTCAGAGAAATGCAAATCAAGACAACAATGAGATATCACTTCACTCCTGTGAGAATGTCATACATCAGAAAAGGTAACAGCAGCAAATGCTGGGGAGGGTGTGGGGACAAAGGAACCCTCCTACACTGCTGGTGGGAATGTCAATTGGTCCAACCTCTGTGGAGAACAGTCTGGAGAACTCTCAGAAGGCTAGAAATGGACCTACCCTATGACCCTGCAATTCCCCTCCTGGGGATATATCCTAAGGAACCCAACACACCCATCCAAAAAGATCTGTGTACACATATGTTTTTGGCAGCACAGTTTGTAATAGCCAAAACCTGGAAGCAACCCAGGTGTCCAACAACAGATGAGTGGCTGAGCAAGTTGTGGTCTATATACACAATGGAATACTACACAGCTATAAAAAATGGTGACTTCACTGTTCTCAGCCGATCTTGGATGGACCTTGAAAAACTCATGTTGAGTGAAATAAGTCAGAAACAGAAGGATGAATATGGGATGATCTCACTCTCAGGCAGAAGTTGAAAAACAAGATTAGAAAAGAAAACACAAGTAGAACCTGAAATGGAATTGGCGTATTGCACCAAAGTAAAAGACTCTGAGGTGGGTGGGTGGGGAGAATCCAAGTCCATGAAGGATGATAAATGACATAGTGGGGGTTGTATTGTTAAATGGGAAACTGGGGAATGTTATGCATGTACAAACTATTGTATTTACTGTTGAATGTAAAACATTAATTCCCCAATAAAGAAATAAATTTTTAAAAAAATTTATATTTATTTTCCCATTTGTTGCTCGTTTTTTTTATTGTTGTTGTAGTCATTGTTAGACAGGACAGAGAGAAATGGAGAGAGGAGGGGAAGACAGAGAGGGGGAGAGAAAGACACCTGCAGACCTGCTTCACTGCTTGTGAAGCTGCTACCCTGCAGGTGGGGACCCAGGGGCTTGAACCGGGAACCTTATGCCAGTCCTTGTGCTTTGCACTATTGGGCAGTACACCAGCCAGCTCCCCCCTGCTTAACGTTGCAGTCTATTTACATAACCACTGTTACCTAAGAACCGCCCTGCCTGCAGGGCACTGGTTTAATCCCCACTGGTTGGCGCTCTTTTTCTACCCCGCCCCCCTCCTATTCACACTCTGTTTTCCACCACTAGTTTGCACTCTTTTTTCGTTCCACCCTCTCTACGCCACATCCTGTTTCCACCTTACTATTTCCTTCTTGGCGAGGATAAATACAGCTGCTCTTCTGATTAAACACACATGGGGTTGCCTTCTGGCCTGAATCCCAGTCTTTCTCCTGCTGCGCTAGCCCTAGCCCTAGCCCTAGCCCTAGCCCTAGTCCTGCGCGATTTCCTGATCCCTCTCCCATGCAGCAGCCTAGGTTGGCTCCAGTTGGAGTTCTCTCCAACCCAGAGGGCACTTGCTTGGGAAGAAGCACCCTCAGGCTATCCCGGCATTGCACCACATGTGCTTAACCCACTGCACTACTGCCCGACTCCAGACGCCCCATATTTAGTTCTCAGCATCTTATGTGCCAGGGTAATGCTCCAGTGCTCTCATTCTATACTGAAATAATAATAATACATGTATGGATAATGGTGCTTATACAGTTTTTTAAAAGGATTTGTTATCATTACCCAGAAAGGGAAACAGGTTTTTTTCTTTTTTGGTCTGTTTAAGAATTTATTTATTTATGAGAAAGACAGGAGGATAGAGGGAATCAGACATCACTCTGGTACATGTGCTGCCAGGGATTGAACTCGGGATCTCATGGCTGAGAATCCAATGCTTTATCAACTGTGCCACCTCCCGGACCACTACAGTAACTTTTTAAGATTTCTTTATTTATGAGAGAGAGGAGAGGAAGAAGAGAAAGATAACCAGAGCATCCCTTTGGCACATGTAATGTCAATTCATCAAACTAGGAGCGACATGCCTGAGAGCCCAATACTTGATCCACTGTGTCCGTCACAGGTCACAACAAGCATCTTGTTGGCTTGAATTTAGATTTAAAAACAAAAAAAAAAGCGACCTGATCTAGCCCAATAGGACCTAGCTCAAACAAAAAAGAAAGTAAAGTTTCCCAGATGAAATTATGATGACTTGGGTTTATCTGGCAGTGCCAGGATAGGGAAAAGGAGGCAATAATATAACAAGGCTAAATGTCAGTTAGTTATCATGAAAGTTAAATGATAAGAATTAGGGGGCTTGCTACACTAATCTCAGCTTTGATGTATGTTTAAAATCTTATAAAATAGAATTAATATGGGAAGGGGAGAGGGAAAAAGGGAAAATTTTAGAAGGGAGAGGAGGGCAGAGAGAGAGAGGAAAAAAGAGGAATTTGGTTTAGAGATGTGAAAAGGGCCTGGTGGTGGTGCACCTGGTTGAGTGCACATTACTATACCCAGGTTTGAGCCTCTGGTCCCTATCTGCAGGGGGAAAGTGCCACAGGCGCCGCCATGTGAGCTGCTTGACACGATACCAACTTCATAGAGAGTTCAACGCGGCTGGACTCTCCAGGACAAACTGAAACCAGCCTGCTTTTTGCCATGTATAGGGCCTGGGATTAAGCTCTGTGAGATCTTAATAATATTTACCTATGGCCAGGCTCAGAGCCTGACCAATAACAAAAGTAATGGCAAAACCTGCACTGCACTCTGTGAGACTGACTGATCATAATAGAACAAGCAATACCAATAATGCAGGATTTGTCAGGAGGCCCCCATAGGAAAAAATTGTTTTCCCCTTTATCTACACCACTTCCTTTAGTATTCCCCCTAAAATATAGAGAAAGATTGGTGGTTCCCACAGTGGAGGGGGCACCTGACATAGCATAACTAATAAATGGAAAGTTATGGTACCTGCCTAGATACAATGGGCCTTTTAGTCTACCACCCACCACTATGCCCCCACTTCCTTATGCAGGAATAGCACACGAGAACCTAGGTCACACAGTGAGTGTACACAGAAGATGGATTCCAGCTAGAGAGCTTAACTTTATGGAGAGGCTGGCCAGGTCAGCGCCACCTTGGTGCCTTCTCAGTAAGGAACAAAACAAAACTTCTTGATCAAACAATGGAACAGATTTTATGAAAAATGGGCTGCTCAATTTGTTTAAGGCCCCTAGAAACATAACAAGCTTGAACTTTCTATGAACCATTGGCTTCTGATGCATAGGGGTAAGAGAATGGCATAAACATACAGGTAGAATATTAATCTTAATCAACAGGACATATGCCTAGCACACAGGTACAGGAATAACAAAAGACATAGAAACTGTAATGTAGGGAGTCAGGCGGTAGTGCAGCGGGTTAAGTGCATGTGGCACTAAGCACAAGGACCGGCATAAGGATCCAGGTTTGAGCCCCTGGCTCCCCACCTGCAGGGGAGTCACTTCACAGGCGGTAAAGCAAGTCTGTAGGTCTCCCCCCGTCTTCCCCTCTTCTCTCCATTTCTCTCTGTCCTAACAACGATGACATCAATAACAACAACAATAACTACTATAACAACAAAAAACAACAAGGGCAAAAAAAGGGAAAATAAATATTTTTAAAAAACAACTGTGATGTGATCTCTTGGGAGAAAAGTGCCCCTGGAATGTGAATGTTCCACAAAGCAGGAGGTGTTTCCTACCTGTGCTGTTCTTACGTTGTGATTTTTGTATTAATAATCAAAGCCTTAGTGATTTTTGTATTAGTGACGAAAGCCTTGGTGATTTTTGTTTTAATGATCTAAGCCTTATGAGACTGTAAGAATAAAGTTCTGCTTAAGTATGACAGAGACGTCTGCTTGAGCTTGACAGCATCAACTCACTCCGTCTCTCATTCTCCCTCATTCTTCGCCAACGCCCTTCCTCCTCCAGAATACCCTAATTACCTGCTGGGGCAGGCTGGCCCCCAGCAGGGAAGCTTTGCAAGTGGTGAAGCAGTGCTGCAGGTGTGTCTCTGTATTCTCTCCCTCCCTCTCTATCACCATTCCCTCACGATTTCTGGCTATCTCTATCCAACAAATAAAGACAATTAAAACAAACAAACAAATAAATAGATGTGAAAAGGCAGCTAAGGCAATGTTGTTCCGCCCAATAGCTCAACTCACTGCGAGCACCACATGCACTGGAGTGGTGCTCTCTAGTCTGCTGCTCTTTCTCTACATCATGTGAAAACTCTCACATATGTAATAAAAAAAAAGATAAATCAGGGAAGCAAGGAGGTAAGGAGGATCGATCTAAATATGGCCAGGGAAAAACACGGTGGTAGCACACAGACCTGCATGCCTGAGGTCCAGATTTAATCCCTAGTGCCACTTGCCAGAGTTGAGCATTACTCTGGCTTCTCTCTCAGGATGGTGTGAATGGAGAGGTAAGCTAAGTGGGCTCTGTTGTAAAGTAATACTCTATAATTTCTATTCGTAACTTGTGAATGGAACTACATTTGACATCATTATTAGCTTTAGAACAAAATATCTAGAACAAGGCATTTGAAACACTAAAGAGGGCACAACATAGCAATGGCTCCCACAAATCATACCTCTCCAATCTTGACAGGTGTTCCAGTCAGTGTAGGAATGCAGGGAAGGGGACACCGGTCCCGACATTCTGGATGAGAGACAACACGACAGTCTCGACACTTCAAAGACAGTTTGCCAAATTTTATCCGCTTTCCACATGGGACGCAAGATTCAGGCTTAATAACCTGAGGATAAGACAGGGCCGAAGGAACACAGTTCTCTGAATAAGAAAATTAACACTCCCATCAACATCACCAAAGATGATGTGCTGAGTACTGCTAGCCATCAGCAATCAACAGTTAGTGAACATTTAGTAAATACCAAGTAATGGTCTACCCCAGTGTACACGTATATTTGAGCAGTTCTCACAATAATCCTACAAGGTAGACTTCAGTTTCTCTTTAAGAAAACAGATGGACAAAGAAGCCCAGTAACTTAAAGAAGGTTATCCAGCTAGAAGAGGGGAGTGCACAGCAGTGGAAACAACTTGTTGCCAAGGAATCAGAAATCCACCACAGTAACTCTGCCACTTAACTGTTGTGTGGCTCAAATATTGTCAGTTAACTCATGTGAGTCTCAACTCCTTTGCTTGAGTTTTTCATAGAGAAATCAAATACCACAAAATTCAAATATGTTGAAGTCAAGCATAAAAAGTAAATACATATCACAAACAAGTGCTTCTGAAAAGTTGCTTTCTTTGTGTTTAATACTTCAGAACTGAAAGACACATGCCTTCTGTAACTCATAGCTAGCACTGGAGAGTGACACTGAAGGCAAGAAATTCAACAGTTAATTTTATAAAGTATTTAAACCCACTCCTGGTGTGTTATTATTGTGTGTTTGTTTACTGCCACCAGGATTATCACTGGGGCTCAGTGCCGGCACTACAAATTCACTGCTCCTGGTGGTCATTTTTTCCTTTTCTTTCTTTTTCATTAGATAGCACAGAGACAAATTGAGAGGGGAGGGTGACAGGAAGAGACACCTGTAGGCCTGCTTCACATTTTGTGAAGGTCTTACCCCCTGCAGGTGAGGAACGGGGGCTCGAACCTGGTTCCTTATACATGCCAAAGTGTGTATTCAATCAGATGCACCACCACCCGACCCCCAACCCTAGTACATTGTACTTCCACAACCCAAAAATTAGCTGGGCCTGAAAGAAGCCATTGCAGATTACCGTCTTGGAGACGAAGTCATGGAGGCGCATCCCTCCGTTATTCTGCGGCGTGCTGGAGCTGTCAGTCTCAGGTCTTGGCTCCAGTTGCCTGCTGCTTAAGGTGGAGTCACTGTTCCAAGGTTGTAAAGTACCTAGAAAACAAGCAACTTTTAGCTTATCGTGGGCTCTTTTCCTTCTGAATCTTGAGCCCAATTTTAGTCTACTTGGCAGAGAAGCAGTAATCTGAGTGTAAACATTATCAGCAGTGCACAATGATGCAAAACATGGACGCATGTGTTTCAAGATCAAGTTACATATTGCTGGAATAAGTCATGTGCGATCCCAGTCTAAAGGCAGAGTATGACACAGTTCTCTGGCCCTCAGTGAGTAGTAGTAAAGAAACTAGATCCAAGTCCTACTTCAGGAAGGTTTTAAGAAACCAGTTCTCTGCTCCAATTTTACCAGCTGTTTTACACAGGCCTTTCAGCCACTAGCCCTGCAGACCTGGTCCTTTCCTTCGGCTCCTGGTCCAATATGGTACAGTTTCAATGGTGGACACTGCTTCAATGGGTCCACCATCGTTAGGAACAGTCACTGTGGTTTTTGCCACTATGGATTCGTTCCCCTAAAACAAAAAGAGTCATAAGAAAAGGGTAATGAGGATATCTAATTTTCCCTCTACTAGAGGCAGTTTTGAAATGACTGAAAGACTCCTAGGTCTTGGCCAGACTCAAGGTCCAAATACAGAACACAATTGGCATCTCATACTTCAGAATAGAATATAAGTCATAAGGGTACAATAAAAGCACTTAAGAAAAAAAAAATGAAGGTTGTTTACTTAAGCAGAGTAATTCTATTCACATAGATATGGATCTTATTACACAGAAAAATTCTCAACAAACACCTCTGTCAAGAACTGCAAAGACACAGGACTTCTTAATATTTGGGGCCTCTCATCTCATTTGTTCAAGACCATAATTCTCTTGGCCTAACTTTTCTTACCTGGTCTACTGTGGAACCAATGGAACGGGTTTTCTTTGCAGGCCCAGGTGGACCATCAGTAAACTGCCGGCTAGAGCGCTAGAGAGGAGACAAAGACCAACAACTTGAGTGTGAAGCTCTAAGGCACAGAAGATAAAATTATTCCATTAGACAACCTGATGTAAATCCTAGGGGGTACATCTACAGTAAATAACAATATGCTCTCTCTTATTGCCTATATCCATGTGGAGCTTAAGTCGTATCAACACAAAAATGTTCTTACCACCCTAGAAGAAATGAGTAAACTTTGGAAAATACCTAGATGACAACAGTACCAGAGAGAACAGAGCTATAATCCTATCTAAGGACATGAAGTCTTTGGAAAGATATTAAATATCCTAAACAAGCATAAACAGATAGATCTCTCTATACCCCATTATATACACACATCATCTAAAGCATGTATTAGAGCAGAGTTCTGCATGAAAATTCCTATGACAACTCAAACAAACCGAAGTTGAACTCTTTCCACCACATAAATGAACTGAAACACAGCCCAGAGCAGTGAAACAGAAAAGGAGTCTGTCCCGATTTACTATGGGAATAAAGCTATGGCAGTATCGTCCCCCAACATGAATTCATTTGTAATATGTACTTACAATAGTTGGAGCAACATGCAAGGAATGCAGGACAATAGCAAATTTTCTGGAAAATTTTTTTCAGTATTAGTTTGTAAAGGAAAAATAAACTATACCAACCCTTTTTTCTCTTTTCTTCAGTTTGAAGGTCTTTATCAAAGAAGAGTCCCATTCCTGTTGACAATAGCACTGTATTAACATTGTTCTTTGGCTAGGCCTCCCCTAAACCCTGTGCAGATAAATTTATAGAAAACTTTAAAAGCTTTGTGAATCAAACTACTTAGCTTACAGTTCAGGGACAAGAAGGAGGGAGGGGGGCTTACATGGTGTTACAGCAATAGTAAGCTAACATGCTTTCTTTCTGAAATTGAAGCTATTATAATAGAATCAGGAATCAATACCAGAGAGGCAAAAAAAGGTTAAAGAATCAACCTCTTCGTGATTATCTCCAGTATCTAGCTCTTTATTTCTGATTATTTTTGTAATTAGCTTTAAAAGTTACAGACTGCTGGACACTACACAGACCATGATAGGTGTGATTCTTGCTCTTAAGGGATTGCTACTGGCTCTGTACAAAACTGACATTTAAAAAAGTTCCAGTTTAGGTTTCAGCTCTCAACCATCCCTTTTCCTTGGGTTCTAAAAAAGCAGTCCTCTCTCAAGAGTTATCTGTCTTATTGTGGTTTAGTTTCGCTTAATTTATTTTAGCCATTTGCATTCATTGCCAGTAACTACCTATGAAGTTCTTTTTATTATTTTATTCTTTTAATTATATTTGTATTTATCATTGGAGACAGAAATGCAGAGGAGGTAGAGAGGGAGAGACAGAGAAACAACTGCAGCCCAGCTTTACCACTGTGAAGCTTTCCCGCTGCAGGTGGGGACCAGGAGCTTGAGCCTGGGTTCTTGAGCATTGTAATGTGTGTGCTTAACCAGGTGTGCCACCACCTGGTCCCAAGCTACCTATGAATCTTTATCTTTCTTTTTTACCAGAGCACTGCTCAGCTCTGGCTTATGTTGGTGTAGGGGACTGAACCTGGGACCTCAGAGCCACAGAAGGGAGGGTCTCTTTGCATAACCATTATGCTATTTATCCCATCCCTCCATAAATTTCTTACATACATGTATGTTTTTGTTTGTTTTACCAGAGCACTATTCAGCTCTGGCTTATGGTGGTGCAGGGGATTGAACCTGAAACTTTGGAGTCAGCCTCAGGCATGAAAGTCTCTTTGCATAACCATTATGCTACCTACCCCTGCCCCATACATATATATGTTTCAATCAGTAATACAGCTCAGTTACACTAAATAAATTTAACTTTGTGCCAAATTCTCAATCTAAATCCTTACTTCAAGAAACTAAATATGTAAGCCGATCTCCTACAGATTCTGTGAATCTCTATTTTTTAAATGCTGGCTCATTGTACTTAAGTGAATAATAAACACATTTCAGAAGACAGGACAAAGGAGTTATTTCTGAAGAGACAGATAATTCTCAGAGATCAAATGTTCATTACCAGTGATTCGTCAGTCTTGTCAAAGCTGATATCTGATAAAATGGAACCGGACTCATCAATGGTTGACAGTCTAGGTGGGAAAATAGTACAATGTTAAGCGCAGAAAACTGTAAAAAGTAAATTCATACCCAAAACAAGGCCCACAGGTCAAGCAAAGTCAGCATTTTTGTTTCTTTTTGTTTATTATCTCCAGGGTTACCGTTGGGGCTCAGTACTGACACCAGGAATCCACTGCTCCTGGTGGCTATTTTTTTCATCTGATTCAGTAGGACAGAGAGAAATTGAGAGAAAGAGGAACTAGAGAGGGAGAGAGAGAGACAGAGAGACACCTGTAGGAGGGAAAACAGGGGCTTGAACTTAGGTCCTTGTGCAGATCCTTGCACTTAGTACTATGTGCACTTAACCGGGTGCACCACCACCTGTCCCCGCCACCCCCAGGCCAAATCAGTATTTTTATAGCACTGTCTCCCCTGTGGAGACAACTCCAAGTTCACACCTAACTGAGGTAGATCTGCGTACGGTTTCCATGAGGGAGTGCGTTTTTATGCAGCACAGAGGTAGAAACTTTCCAGTTTAGACAGTAGTAGAAACTTTCCGTCAGGAATATGGGTATCATTTATGGCTGAGTTTTTTTATTTTTAAGATTTGATTTATTTATTAATGAAAAAGTAGGAGGAGGGGGAGAGAGTGAGTGAGTGAGTGAGTGAGAGAGAGAGAGAGAGAGAGAGAGAGAGAGAAAACCAGCCATCATTCTGGCATATGTGCTGCCGGGGATTGAACTCAGGACATCGTGCTTTACCCACTGCGCCACCTCCCAGACCACTGGCTGAGTTTATATTACAGGCCACTAACAGAAGGGTACTTTGGTTTGATCTCAATTGTGGTCAGTTTCTACATGAGAGAGTATTACCCAGCATTGGCTTTTTAAGAAATTAAATCTGTACATCTTCTTTGTTATAAAGATTCCCCATAAGACAAGCAGGTAGCAAAATAAATAGCTCTAAGAATGCTGACCTTTCCCTACTTATTGTACTGGCGGTGTTAAATTGCAAGCCTGGTTGAGACTATTTTAATAGTGATGCAGGGGAACCAAAATTATTGTCTGGTCTTGGCTCACAGAAGGCCCTCCTACAACAAAAGAACTACAAGAGCTCTCTGGAGAGTCAACACAAAGTATTGCTGAACTGCCACTTCACCTCTAGGTTTCTTAGCAATGTGCAGGGTTAGTTATCGATGTGCAATTCAGCTCAAACATCAGAAATTTACCCATGGTGAGACAACAGCCTCAGATTAAAGGAGAGAAGAAAAGAAATAGGGTGGGACTTATCTTTATTCCCTACCCACCCTTCCTCCTAAGACTTTTTCTGCTTTATTCAGCACACATTCCAAAAGAAGTATATTTAAGAGTTCAGATAACAAGAACTTCTGACAGCTATGTCGCCTATGATCAGATAACAACAGATGGCAGTTCCCCCACCTTTTGTTCCCAGCATTGCCGTTGGATGGTTGGCCTCTGTTGAGGAAACCCAGGGCTGATTTCTGTTCCTCGCTTAGTTGAATGCTGCCAGATGTGTCACACGTGAGCATCTCTCGAATCAGCTGAATCTGTCTTTCCTATAGACCAAAGCAGAATAGAAAATCCTAACTAACTAAAGAAAGCTTCACCTCAAATTTATGGGATTGGGCAGACCAGAAGACATTAAAATACAGCATTATGCAAATAAGCCTTCAGGAAAGCTGCTACACCGATAGCATATTAATTCACATCAAGCCCAGATTGGGTCTCTGATTTCTGACTGGCAAAATGAATTCCATCTAGAATGGTGGGGCTTCTGCTACAAGACCTTTGAATCAAACTGCTAATCCAAGAGGTGAGGACTGCAAAATCAGAGTTCCAAAATAGATTTTGCATAGCAAAAGCACTTTAGTTTCGTTTTATCAGGACAATTATTGGTTCCTGCAGATCAAAGCAGCCACCCACCTTCCTAAATGGTGAGCAAAATGCATTGAAACAGATACAAAGCTGTGACACACTGGAACCAGACAATTTCAGCTTACTAAGGCCGTCTAACACTGTACCGAGATGGATTAGGCCCTCCTAGTGAAGATTTCTCTTCGTACCATAGCCCATCATGGCACACCAAAATCCTAGTGCTCTGTTAGTCACACTGTTCAAATGGTCGAATGCATCTAGCCCTTTACTGTGTGCATTATCAGCAGTGATGAAGGAAATACTTGAGTTGCCTTGCCTATATCGCTAATAAAGAATTAGCTATTGATGCAAGTATAAGGACATACGGGTAGCATGAGAAATGGCTAACAGCTTGTGACCGATGAAGCTTGCTAAGACTTCCTTACCTTTCCCTCTAGTTTTATTATTTTTTTAAATTTCTTTATTGGGGGATTAATTCCCCTAGTTTTAATTCTTTAAGTTAGCATTAAACTACATTAACTACCTTTACAGCATTAACTACATTGCAACTCTAAAGAAGAGGGGAAAAAACAAGCAAATAAACAAAACGCTTCAACTTGTGAAATTTAAGCTGCAATGTTTTTAAAAATATTTTATTTATTTATTTATTTATTTCCCTTTTTTGTTGCTCTTGTTTTTACCATCGTTGTTGTGGTTATTATTATTGTTGTTGTTATTGATGTTGTTGTTGCCCAATAGGACAGAGAGAAATGGAGAAAGGAAGAGAAGACAGAGGGGGAGAGAAAGATGGACACCTGCAGACCTGCTTCACCGCCTGTGAAGTGACTCCCCCGCAGGTGAGGAGCCAGGCACACGAACTGTGATCCTTAAGCCAATCCTCAAGTTTTGTGACATGTGTCCTTAATCAGCTGCTCTACTGCCCGACCTCCTAAGCTGCAATTTCACCTTCAACAATGGACAAGGAAATTTTTTTAATATTTTATTTATTCATTCCTTTTTGTTGCCCTTGTTGTTTTACTGTTGTAGTCACTGTTGTTATTGATGTCATCATTGTTAAATAGGACAGAGAGACATGGAGAGAAGAGGGGAAGACAGAGAGGGGGAGAGAAAGACAGACACCTGCAGACCTGCTTCACTGCCTGTGATGCGACTCCCCTGCAGGTGGGGAGCCAGGGGCTCGAACCGGGATCCTTAAGCCGGTCCTTGAGTCCTTGAGATTTGCGCCACCTGCGCTTAGCCCGCTGTGCCACCGCCCGACTCCCTGGACAAGGAAACATTATCAGGTGACAGACTGGTACACTCATAGTTCTAGCACGAAAACAATGCCCACCAGCTTTTCACAGTCAGCTTCAGCTCGCTGTCTCCGTTTGATCTCTACGTCCACTTGATTGCGTGCGTGCTTCAATTTAACATCCAGAGCACTACGCTCAGTCTCTGCTTTCATCAAAAGGTCCTTGTATTTTCCCAGTTCGTGGTCTATCCTCTGCCACTTTTTACGGAAATCCTCAAAGTTCTTTGCCAACTGCATGAATTCTAAGGAAAAGCAAAAACGTTAATAATTCAAGAACCAAACAGAATATAAATGTTCTAATAAATGAGATCTCTAGTTAGCTTGACTCCCTTACATAATTAAGGGACTAGCTGAACTATGGGCAACTCCAGCTAAAAATAACCAGCAGCAGATCCTGGGTATATGTTCATCACTCGAGATGAGTGCTTTGTGGGGAGCAATTCCTATTTCAATGGGCCACTTACTTTTGGCTTTGCCAGTGGCATCTGCTATGAAGTAAGTAACTCATTAGTCACCTTTCTCCAGATGTAACATTAACACTGAAAGCCCCTGAACAGAAGGTAATCAAAAAGGGGTACCTCTAGGGTAGCTGTCATGCACAAGGACAGTTATAGCTTTAAAACAAAAGCAGCCTCCATTAGAGTCATGCATTGCTGAGCCAGAGAGATGCTGAACAGCAAATTCAAATGTAACATGCTCCAGTAGATGTAGATTAATATTACAGATGTCTGGGACTGCAATTTCATCCAGCTATATAATTATACAAATATTGATTTGAAAGTAAAGAGCCAATTTGCTTTTGCTGTTTAACACTGCCCTGAAGGGTATGTAAACATTCCAGCTGGAAAGATAGACACTATCATAGTAGTTTGGGTGAGTCACTGACAGCAGAATGTGGACTCTTTAAGTGTCTGCAAAGAGGGCATCACTTCCAAGGCAGCAACTCACATGGCAACCCTGGATATGGGACACTCCCTTTTTTTTCTTTATGCACTACTGGGATCAAGCCCTGGGCCTTGCATATGTGAAGCAGGCATTCTACAACTGAGCCTTTCACCTGCTATTCGCAGGAACTCTTCTTCTACAACGCCTAACTATTTTCTCGTCAACCTCACTCTATTGCTAAGCATCACTCACCACCGTCACATGGAGAAGGTTTCTAAGGTGATTATCTGCTGGTCAGACTAACCTAATTTATGACTGAAACTGGGTCATATTTACACAAAACTGGCAGGTAATAAGAGTATTTTTCTTACCTGAATTTAACCTAAAAGTACATGAAGAGTATAATGTCCTTTTTAAATAATTTTAACAACTTGACTAAATTTCTAAACTTATAAATTGCAATACTAACTCAATTTAGAGAAGTCAAATCTCACATATAAGGAAACTTCAGCTTTCAGCAAACAGATTGTTAACAAAATAGAATATTATCACCTAGTTATCTTAGACAATGCCATTATCAGGGATATACACACACACACACACACACATAAACTCACTCTAAAATCCAAATGGTTGTAAGTGATATATACTGGTTATGTAACAATTTGAACACATTATTAAGCTTTTTCTCTCAATCTTTTTAAAGATTTTTGTATCTTGGGAATGAGGGAGGTGACTTAGGCGGGAGGTGATGCAGTAGCTAGAGTACTGGACTTAAATGCATGAGGCCGAGTTCAACCCCCAGCACTACATATGCCAGAGTGATGTTCTGGCTCACTCTCCCTTGTGTTAATAAATCAATCTAAAAATAAATAAGTTAAATCTTTAGGAATGACAAAGTGAACCTAGACAGTGCACCTGCTTTTGAGCTCAGTTCCCACAGCAATGAAGTAAACTTTGGTGTGTGGTATCTTTCCCTTTCCCTGTCTCTACCTGAAAGTTAGCCTAGAGGGGTGAAGCTCCAGCAATGACAAATATATATATATATACACAAAAAATAATATTTTATTTTATTCTATGAGAGAGCAAAATACAGACAGACAGACAGAGCAGAGCACTAGAGTGCTGGGGATTGAACATGTTGCCTCAGAGCCTCCAATATAACCTCAGAGTCTTTTGCATAACCATGATGCTGTCTCCCCAGTCATCATATATATGCTTCACCGCTTATGAAGTGACGCCCCTGCAGGTGGGAACTGGGGGCTCGAAACAGGATCCTTGTGCGGGTCCTTGCACTTCATACTATGTGCATTTAACCCCGTGTGCCATGGTCCACCCCAGCCCTACTTTTTTTTCTTTCTTTTTTTTTTTTTAAAGAGACCAGAGCACTGAACTCTAGCATATGGTAGTGCTGAGAATCAAAACTTGAGTCTCTGGGGTCTCAGGTACATAAGATTTGTGTCCCAACACTTTACGTTAAAGGAAAAGTGGCTCACTCCGAGTGCACATATTACCATGTGAGAGGACCCAGGTTCAAGCCCCAGGAAACCACACAGATGCACCTGCGGGTGGAGTGGTGCTGCAGTCTCCCCCCGCCCCCCCCCCACAAACCCCATTTCTGTCTGTCTTTCACCATCTACCTAGAAGGAATGGGGAAAAAGCCACCAGAGAGGTATACAGACATAAAGCCCTATAGTGAAAAAGGAAGAAAGGAAGACAGGAAGATATCCAAAGAACATTCTTTTACAAATTTAACCACTTTAATATTATAAATTCACAAAGAAGAAAACTGAAAGAAGAGCTAGTTACTTGGCCATGTAGTTACTCTGGGGCTGGAAGGACAGCATAATGGCTATGAAGACTCTCACATCTGAAGCTCTGAAGTCCCAAGTTCAATCCACAGTACCACCATATGCCAGAGCTAAGCAGTGCTCTGGTCTCTCTCTCTCCCATTAAAATAAAGTAAAAAATAAAAAGTTGTCCGGGAGGTGGCACAGTGGATAAAGCATTAGATTCTCAAGCATGAGGTCCTGAGTTCAATCCCCAGCAGCACATGTACCAGAGTGAGGTCTGGTTCTTTCTCTCTTTCCTCAGTTTTCTAATAAATAAATAAAATCTTTAAAAAAAAAAAAAAAGTGCAGTGGTTACTCTGGCAATTTATCAAGCAGTGCACATAGGGTTTGAGTACTTTTCTGATATATGTAATACTTCAATTTCTTTCTCATCCCCTCCCTCCCATTTCCCCTTATTTCCATCCTCACAATCACATTCAGTCCATTCAGTCACAGCTGCTACTTCTCTTTCCTAAGCTATGGCTACCAGGTCCAATTTCCCAGTCTCCACATAACTGCCATCTCCATCTTGCCAGGAAAACCTTACGAAAGTATAGGTGACTATGAGACAGACAGACAGACAGACACACACACACACACACACACACACCCCTATTCCAAATCCCTTCACACCCTCCTGGCTTCTACTTATACTGTTGTCTCAAGTGGCCTTTCATCTGTCTGTTGGGATGCTAACCTACTGTGAGGGTCAACTTAAACCCAACTCTTCTCTACAAAGCCAACCCTTGCCCTCAATATGTGCTAGAAACTGGTAGGCCTGAATAAACCTGAATTTTAAGATCTCTTATTCAAATATTGTTCTCTATGAGACTCCAAAGTAATTCATCTTCTGAGATCACATGACCTCGAAGATAAGCCTAATTAGTATGCCACCATGGCTACTGAGTTGGTAGCAGATGACAGGGTCATGTAATAGCTATTAGAGAGGGAGAAAATAGAGTATTTTTTGAAAGACTTATTTATAAGACCTACTAAAGCATCAATCAAATTAAAGGAAAATACTGACCAGCAAAACAAGATGCCATTCTCAGTACAGCATAGATTAAAAGAAAAAAAAAAAACTTTTAAGACACATTTTTTAAAGAAACTTTTAAAAAAAAATTTCCCCTTTTGTTGCCCTTGTCTATCATTGTTATTACTGTTGTTGTTATTGCTGTTGTTGTTGTTGGATAGGACAAAGAGAAATTGAAAGAGATGGGGAAGACAGAGAGAAGAGAAAAATAGACACCTGCAGACCTGCTTCAACACCTGTGAAGCGAACCCCCTGCAGGTGGGGAGCCAGAGACTCGAACCAGGATCTTTACACCAGTCCTTGCACTTCACACCATGTGCATTTAACCCTCTGTGCCACCACCTGGCTCCCAAGAAACATTTTTTTTAAGATTTACTTATACGAATGACAGTGAGAGAGAATAAGAGGAGAGAGAGGGAAGAGAGGGAGAGAGAGAGAGGAGAGGGGAGAGAGAAAGAGAGGGAAAGGAACAAGAGGATAACTCTGGTATATCAGATGATTGGAATAGAACTCGATCTCACACTTGAGAATCCAACACTTTATACACTTGACACCTCCTGGGCTACGACATCCCAGTGAGGCTACCATAAGAGCAACAAGTAAGAAAAAGTTGAAATGGGAGTGGAAAGAAACACACACACACCAAAAAAACTGCTAAAAAATAATTTTCTCACAAATAAAGACAACAATGAGATATCACTTCACTCCTGTGAGAATGTCATCTGTCAGAAAAGGTAGCAACAACAAACGCTGGAGAGGTTGTGGGGTCCAAGGAAGCCTCCTGCACTGCTGGTGGGAATGTCAATTGGTCCAACCCCTGTGAAGAACAGTCTGGAGAACTCTCAGAAGGCTAGAAGTGGACCTTCCCTCTGATCCTGCAATTCCTCTCCTGGGGAATATATCCTAAGGAACCAGTCACACTCATCCAAAAAGATTTGTGTATACCTATGTTCATAGCAGCACAATTTGTAATAGCCAAAACCTGGAAGCAACCCAGGAGTCCAACAACAGAAGAGTAGCTGAGAAAGTTGTGGTCTATATACACAATGGAATACTACTCAGCTATTAAAAATGAATTTACCCTATTCACTTCATCTTGGCTGGAGCTTGATTGAACCATGTTAGGTGAGGTAAGTCAGAAAGAGAAGGATGAATATGGGATGATCTCACCTACAAACAGAAGTTGAAAATACTACCACAGTGCCGGCTTGCCTTCCCTGGGCAGATGACCTCACCAATGTGTCCTGGACCCCCACCTCCTTGGGAGTCCTATCCCACTAGGGAAAGATAGAGACAGGCTGGGGATATGGATCCACCTGTCAATGCCCATATCCAGTAGAGAAGCAATTACAGAAGCCAGACTTCTCACCTTCTGTACCCCATAGAGATCTTTGGTCCATACTCCCAGCTGGATAAAGAATGGGGTAGCTTCCAATGGAGGGGATGGGATATGGCACGCTAGAGGTGGGAGTTGTGTGAACTATGCCCCTCTTATCCCACAATCTTGTCTATCAGTATTAAATCACTAATAATTAAAAGAGAGAGAAGCTGAAAATCAGAAAACACAAAGCAGAACTTGGACTGGGTTTGGTGTATCGCACCAAAGTAAAAGACTCTGGGGAGGGGGGCAGGGTTCAGATCCTGGAACATGATGGCAGAGGAGCACCTAGTGGGGGTTGAGTTATTATATGGAAAGCTGGGAGATGTTACACATGTACAAACTACTGTATTTTACTGTTTTTT